>NW_016690192.1:302247-592163 GCF_001604755.1 Lepidothrix coronata
ATACAAGGGCAATGCGCAAGTAGCTTTGACTAATTTTGCATGAGCAACAGATAACGGGGGTATGAAATGCCAGGAATATCCTGGTGAGGACAAGAAAAGGACCCCTGCTGAAGCGGAAGGTGCTGTGAGTCCTGCTTACAGACCCAAAAACTAGCTAAAGAAAAAGGCAACGGGCAACACATCAACACAGAAATACTGGTTTCACATCCAGGAAAATATCTGATTAAAAAAGAATGAAAATTAAATGTCCTAGTCTAGAATAAGGATTTGCAAAGTACTAAAAAGAAGTCTAGGTAGACCAGGGTGTTTAAAAGACATGACAGTGTTTCATCATGGAGAAGAGACTGCCTGTGTAGCTCTCCCTCCCTCCCTCCCTCCTTCTTTGTCCTATGCATCACACTAGATACAAGGCTCCTTCCCTACTGGGTTTTAAGATTAAAGCTGGATGAGGGCTGGGGAGAACCCAGATGCAGATGAAGTTTGCCAAGGTTGTCACTTGCCTTGACCTCAAACCAAACGGAACTGGGCTTTTCTGTGGCAAACAAGCAGCTTATTACTAATGTGGAATAAACAGGGATGCTCAAGGCTTTCCCTTCCCAAGTGACATGTTTGCTATACTTCCCCTGTTCTTGGAATACAAGGCTGCCTCTTAACACTGAGTCACAAATCCTTGCTTTCAAGCATTCTCCATGTGCTTTCTTTGGAAAATGAAATAATGGGGTGAGAAAGGGACTTGATCCTTGGTCTTGAGTTTCTCTACACAAACCTGTAGAGTTGTTTCTTTTCCCCAACATGTTCAGCATATTAAGGCCCTGTTGTGTCTTTCCCAAGTGAAAGGCACCTTGCAGGATATTAACTCCTAGGCTTAGGAGCTGTGGAGCACTGAAGAGATGAAGAGGGGATGTCTGCTGCTGTGGCCACATCCCAGGAGAGAGGGAGACAACAGCACCCGTGGCTTCCCTAGTAATCATTCCCTACCCGACTCTTCTCCAGCACACTAGAGAGGCATCACAGGACTTGCCTCAGCCTAGTTTTGTCAGGGCTGCTGGACTCATACTGGCTAAAGACAACCTCAGCTGGACCATGACTCTTTCTCCCCAGCTCTGGGCTTGTCTAACCACCACAGGCTCATGGGAGGTGACCTTGTGGTGGCCCTGGGAGACAGGCTAGCCTGCCTGCTTGGCATCTCTGTCATCTGATCACACAATAAAGTTCTTCCTACTAGTAAGACGGGGCTTGATGAAGAGCTTTGGCTGATGGAGCTGCAACTTAACACTGCTGCTATTGGGGGCAAGAGGCTTGCTCTCTTCTATAAACCTGTGAGGCTGTTGAAATTGGTGGCCCTTCTGGAAGCTACAGCCTTCCTAGTGATCTCAGACAATCTGTTCTGAAGGGGTTTTTACATGTCTTTATACACTATATAAACCTTTTATACTATAAGAAGTCTCCTGAATAAAATCATATTCTGTAGCTGACCTCAGGTGTCAGATAGCTTGAGATCAGAAAGGATTACTGAACTGAGGCTTCCACCCTCCTGTTTGGTGTCTTCCTTAAAGGACTTTTCAGTGAGCAAGTGAAGCCTGTAACAAAAACAGACTTTAAATTAAAAAAGGATCTGAAGCTCCTTCCAAATTTCATCTGAGTAATGAGCACAGGAATAGTTTAGTCCTCTAAAGCTAAGGGAGATGTAATCTAAAACTTGAAATATCAAACACTGCAGCAAATGATACTGCACAATGGATATCTAACACTAACAAACTCTTAACACTAACAAACTCAGAGGAGCATTTTGTCAGTAAAAGTAACATGAAAAATATCTAAAAGAACTAGAACATATAAAGCTTAAATATGAAACTAGATTTTAGGTGGACTGTCCAAAACTTGCACTCGCTTTCTGAAGTGCAACCTTATGCCCACCGGATGTTTTATAATGCTCTACAGTAAGAAATAAAAGGAGATATTTTGATTTGTGCTACAGTGTCTGGAACTAAAATCTCAAGTAACAGCCCTGATCATTTACACTGCATTTTTTTTTAAATCCATGGATCACAAAGCATTTTAATGTTCCTAACTAACACCACGTGCATCAACATAGGGTAGCACAACTTGCCTCTGATGTAGGTGGTATTATTCCCATCAGACAGGTGAGTAAACAAAGTCACAAAGAATTAAGTGTTAGGGTCCGAAAGGAAGTCTGTGGCTGAGCTGGGAACAGAACTTGTCCCTTGATACAATCCTCTTCCTTAACCGCAGGGTAATCCTTCCCTGACCTATGCATGCAACAGTAGATCACAACTGGGATATTTTTTCCTATCCAAAACATGAGGGTTTTCAATTCTTCCTCTTCTCCCACATCTCCCCATGCTGGCAAGCTGAGCTCCTTCCTTCAACACGCAACTGTCTTGTGGCACAAGGTTAAAGCCTGACAGAGTGAAAAGGGAAACCAAGCACAACTGTCCCAAGGTTAGGTGGCCTATTCAGGGCAGAGAACAGCTGGATTTCTTCCCTGAGAACAGTATTTCACCCACTGGCCTGCACAGAGCTGACTGTCCCAGGACAGATGAATTTAGACAGCGCCTTGCTCCAATAGGAATCTTAATTTTCTACAATGGTATAGCCCTGTAACGTGCAAGGGAAACATGCCAAATGTCTAATCCTGGCAAAGAAAGGCCTTTCAGGCTTTCTGCAACCTTAGGAACAGCAGCATGAGGTGCCCCTTCAGCCTATGTGTGACACCTCCTTTTAGTTGCCGCAGCTTCATCTCTGGAAAGTGCAGGAAGCATCTATGACACCAACAGAAATGGAAATAGAGCTCAAAGCCTTTGATCACTGATGAAGTTCTTAGTCAGTCTCTGTTTTGACTCTAGATTACTCAGAGAACAAGACCTATCCTATTACTGTTGGCAGTTGCTATGCATGGTTGTGATCCACACATCACATCTCAGATTTTGGTCTTTTCTTCCCATCACTCCAACCTCCAAAGCAACTGGACCCACTGTAAGAAAAAACTCTCTCAAATGCTCTCAAAGTTTCAAGCACTACACAGGGTGAGGAAAGACCTGTCCTGCCTACCTGGCCACAGGACAGCTTTTGAGTACAAAGCTGCCTCCATGCTTCTCTGGAGCCTCCCTGCTTCCTTGGAGCCTTTCCCAACCTTGACAATATCAAGGAGGGGATGCTAACACCAGGCCGCCACAGTCAGCATGAGGGAGATGGAAGGATGGAGGCTTTCAGCCCCTGAGTACAGCCATGCCTGAACCCAGTTGTACTACACAAGCTGATTCTCAAGCTGAGACAAGTCATCACTGGCAGATACAGGGCACTGGATTTATAGGAATAAGTGATTTGATCCGTTACGACAAATCTTTGTGTTCTTTGGCAAATCTTGTGAAAAGACTTCTCTGAAAAAAGTATTGTAATAAATGCGGGTATTAAAAAACAAACCCCAGTAAACTGTACTTAAGAGAAATTCTCAGCTATGAAGCTCACTCATCCCCCAGATTACTGGGAGATTTAAGAAAGTGAAACAGTTGTTATCACTCGGTCTGTGGGATTTTGTTGGCTTTTGCAGGCTGATCGCTGTATTTAAGGTAGAGCTGCTGTGTCAGACTCCCTGTGGGCCAAGAACAATATATTCCAATTATTGACATCCCAAATGTATCTTTTTTGAGGGATAGGATATTTCAACAAACTTCCAAGAGAGAAGAGGCATGGTACCCTCAAGAGCTTAGCAAATTTGGCAGGCACTGCACTGTAAAGACACTTCTGGATGGAAGTGATTTGAAGATATGATCTCCTTGCCCACAATCTCCCCACATAGTGGGGATATAACTACCATCCATCACAATTCAGAGTGTACCTCAGTAAACAAAATCTAGAAGAGCTGAAGTGACTTGCCTTGGTTTGGCCGGCGCACAAAGGACAGTGATGAACCACTGCTGAAATGCTGAAGTCCCAAGCCAGCACTTGTCCCAGCTGACCCACAATACCTCCATGCAAGACTATTACATAGGAAGCAAGGTCCCCCTGGTTTCAGTGTTGAGATGTCTGAAAAAAACCCTAAGGTTCTGTCACAAAAATCAAACTTATTAACGGAGCTCACGGCCATTTTGCACTGAACCTCCAATAAGCTGAAACTCATTTTTATAAGGCTTGAGGAACACTTTTTATTATTATTTCTCTTCGCTCAGCATGGATTGTACTTTTTTCTTCTAGAGATATTTTTATCTTAACTTGTTCTGAGGGCCAGCTTGTTCACATTCCCCATACATTTATTAAGCATACAGAAAGATTCTCAGTTTCTTGGATGCATATACATTCTGAGTTGTCTTAGAGGATAATCAGCAGATCTTTTAGCTGTAACTCATTAGGTTTTGTGTACTCTCCACCTCTTTGGAAGTCTTCTTTCCAAACTGGAGCATTATTCCTAATGGTTCCAGAAATTGCCTCTGATAACAAAACAGCTTCTTTGTCCTGTTTTAGAAGCTACGCTCCAACAGGCTCCTTACAACCACTGCTCTTCCTCAGTGCTTAACAGCTGGCAGTGACCTTTCTTCTTAATGCAGAAACATCAAGCACCAAAATAATTCAGAAAACAAACATCAACCCCAGACTCAACCTGGTAATGCCCAGAAGCTCTTGAAATACATCTCAGAACACAAAGCCAAGTCAAATATTGGGTTCCCCATCCCAGACATGCTTTTAGATTGTACAGAACAAAAGCCTTTAATTTATATTTGAGTTTAAAATTCTAAGAGCAACAATAAATTAGGCAAATAAACCTGTTGCCCAGGATCAAAAAAGCTCTGGGAGTGCCTAACTGGGAACATGACCAGCAGTTAATCTTCTAATGATCAGTGGAAAATAGAGCACTGACATACCCCCCTCTCAGACAAAGCTTTCTTTAGCTTCTTTTCTTCTACCATTTTTTTTCTTAGCCAGATCTCTTTCTGAGCCTGGTTTTCTCATGGTGTGAGGTCAGTCCAGCTCTGCTCCTCACACTGAGCCACCTCTGAACCCCCAGCTCGCCTTCAGCAGAAGGCTTTGGATGAACCTCCTGCCCCTTGCGGACACCCAGCTGAGCCCGATTCCCAGCTGTGCTCACACACAGGAGGAGGAAAACAAAGAACGAGATGAAGAGCTTCTTTTGTAGATCTTTGTTTTTCTAGCTTCCCTCAGCATGTGTGTTTCTGTGTGTACATATGCAATCAAGCTGTAACTGTTAGTAACCGACTTCTGAATTTCATATCATCCAAAGCTAAAACCTGGCAGAGCCTGACGTACCTTAGGGATATAAAAGAAGGAATGTTGACAGAACCTGTATATTTGAAGCAACCCACCTAGGGTTGCCACAAATCTACCTTGCAGGCTATTTCTTAAATGTATCACAAGCAAACCTTGAGTCAAGATTATGCTTTTACTCACATACCTGTGATGACCTAACCTCTTAAAAGTAGAATCCATCAATACCTTCTCCCGCCTACACATACATATTCACAGTTTATTCAGGTTAACAAACTATTGATAAATATTTCTTCTCTGTCTCCAACCATTAGTGCAATGGTGTTACCTATATTTCTCCATTTCTAACATAGGAGCTTAAAAACCCAGAAGCCACACATCATTCCTGAATATATGAAGGATAGTTTAACTCAAATCTCCTCCTCTCTTTATGTAATATCTTTCTGCCTTGGATTTTTATTTGGGTAATCCAATGCTGTGGATTACATGCGGGAGTTTATACCCAGACTTGAGAAGAGACACAGAAATACGTGGCATTGCAAGCTCTTTCCCCACGAGGTGAGGCTAAGAGCATGCAACCAACTCATAATGACAACACACAAACCCTTGTCCTGAAAAGAACAGCTGGATCAACTGGCTGCCTATTTTGAGGAATATTCTGTTTCCTTCATAACTTCTGTCCTGCTCAACTTGGAGGCTTTACATCAAGCAATGACTGGGTCTCAATGCAGTCCCCCATAATGCCATAAAGAAACAGCATCATCATTAGAAGACAGCAGCTCATGTGCTCCGTGAATATCTCCATACATGACCTGCTGGGACAGGACATGTCACAGGTCAACCAGTCAAGTGCAGGGAAGACCAGACCAAACCATGGCCCTGCAGTGCTGGCTATTCTCTGCCTTCTGTCTTTAATGAGTATCTGAATTAGAGCATCCCTGCAGGAACTCTAAGCAGTGACAAGTCCCTCACAAGAACCCAGGCAGCTGCAGATCATAGAAATTAGTCTCTGACCAGCTAGATAATTGGTTCTTGCTGCCCAAAGCCCCAGGTTAAAGCCCTAAGCACTATACCATTCTTTCCCTCTGGTGTGCCTGCTTTTCAGCTAGCTGGAAAGAAGGAGATTTTTGTCCTGTACAACTCCAAGAAGCCCCTCTGAGCCCTCACTCCACCTTCCCCATGTGTAGTCAGTGTACTCAAGCCTTACAGGTCAGCTCCTGAATTTGGCCCTTTATGAATAGATCACTATGCTGGCTGCTCCCAGATGTACACAGCCAGTTGTATGTGGGGGAGAATCATAAGCAAGGGCAGGAATGCTTGTTTGGCAGCCTTTCGCAGTCTCCAAGTGTCTGCTGACTTCTCTTTTTCTTATTTATCTTTTTTTTTTTTTTAATCTCTGTCACCTAATTTTTAAGCTGAGTTTTGATCTTCTCTGCCAGCATAAATCAGAGAGTTGCTCTAGATTGACATCAAGTGGGCATGTGCTTGCTTCAGAGTGCTGTGTCTATCTGGACATCTTGGAGCAGATGGGAGTTGGGATAGGTGACCACACATTTCAACCTGCTGTCTTACCCCTCTGGGTAAGCTGGGGCCTGCTTGGTGTCTGTTTAGTCAGCAGCCAGCTGAGAGAAGACAGGTCACTCCTGAAGAAAAGAAACAGCTAAGAAGCCCTGCTATTTATATACAATCTTCATGCTCTCACCCACTTTCCATATATATATTATATCTTGCTTCTGCAATTAAAACACATTACTTAAGGAGAATATAATATTTCAAGCTGAAAAGTAAATTGGAAAGCTGTGTTTTTCATTTACATAAGTTAAACACACAAGGGACAGCTGGAATGGCAGTTACAATTAGACTACTCATTAGGATGCATCAGATGACATTAACCCAAGACCTCTTCGGTCCACCGCAAAGCTGTCGGGCTGCAAGGCAGTTTAAGAGCAACCTGGAGCTTTAAAGTGACACTCATGTTCAGTGCAAACACTGAAAAGGATTTTTTTCCTCTCCGTGACATGGCACACGGTCAGTGTTGCTGCTTCCAGACTATAGGGGCTTGGCACTTCTTTAAAAGCCTTCAGAAGGTTGAAATCAAATGCTGCAACAACCCTTTCACTTCAACAGAAAAGTATTCCAGAAATGCTATGCAAAACACACCAGCAAGCACAGCCAGACAAGGGTGTGACCAATCAGACACCATTCCCAAATACTGCTTATTCATCTTTCCCATGCGTGGTCGTTAAGATTGGAAATTATCCATCTTCCTGGTAGAGAAAGAAACAAAAATATACTGAGGCATCAAGCCACTGAAGTGTTACAGAAGCACTACTGCTTTTGCAATATCTACCATGGCTGCTTATCTAGGCTGTGATCTTTCTCCTGGGATCCAGCTCCATGAGTCGCCAAAGACAGACCATGAAACACCATTCAAATATTAAAAGACTCATAGGAAGCTTGAAATGAACTTAAACGGCAGAGTGCCTGCAACTCTGAGTACCTCCTGAGATTTCACTCACATAATAACTGAATTATTAACTAAAAAAAGAGTAGTGTGTGGAAAAATGAAGCCACTTGCTTGTATGTGGCTAGAGTCCTACAGGGATTAAGAAGACATTTAAAAATACCAACTTTTTTTCCAAGCGTCTCCTTAGTTATGAGAAGAGACTTGCCAATTGGAGATCATGAATGCTTTAAGGGAAAACAATCATTCACAACTAGATGCACTGCTGAGACGTGTTTGAAGTCCCAGAGACCCGACCCAGTCTCGCTTGCATCAAACTACCTGATCCTCTTGAAATCACTAGCAAGCTCCTGTTTGTAAAGCTGCAGAAAATCAGTCATAGCTTTTCACAAAAACGCTGAGTTGTCCATGTCAAGAAAATTATAGAAAGTCAGGCTATGGGCAGGAGGGGGAGAGGGTTAGAAAAAGAGAGCATTGTTTATGGAACATGAAAAGCTCCAGCGACACAATATATGGAATTCGGAGGGAAACAGGCCCTCCTTTCTTTCTGTACAATTCAAATAATTCCAATGGCAGACTGGATATTCCCCAAAACGAGTTAGAAAAGCACAGGGCTGTCAAAGCAATTTAGAAAGGGAAAGTTGAAGTAAACATGGTGACTTTTTTTTTAAGCCTTAATGCTTGGAAGACCTGAATGTTCCCCTACACAGTGTAGGTTTTCCATAGAATAGAAAGGAGTAGTAGGTGGACTTGCAGCCCAGTGCAAGGAGACTGCATGGGCATTTAAGGAAAATATGTGGAAGTACCCCTAGAAAGAGTCTCAGCTCAAGCATGATACTCAACATGCACACATAACTAACCCTTTCTAGGTGGTTTTAGGTTCTGATTAAGGTCAAAAATCCTTATGAAGTCCCACTACTGACTTGGAGTTGTCATCTTCTGTAATGAGACTCTCCCACTCACTCGAGATGCTTTGAAAATCAGCAAAGCAGATGGACAGTTTTGAATGCTTTCATGTTTATATGTTCATGAAGATGGGGATTTATCATTACAAGCACAACACTCTGAATTCATAGTTTCCATAACTTTATCCTTCTTGCTACTGTTTTGCCTCCTTACTCCAGCTCTAAGTAGGAACTAACCCCTAAATTTGAGGGACTCTTTGGAACTTCTGACTAATTTCAGGCAAAGCCTCTTTGAGCCTTATGCAAATAGGACACTATTCTCCTTGGTTATGGAAAGATGGTTTCCAACATTTTGCATGATTCAGTTTTCAGTGAGAAAAGGAGAGGTAACACAAATGGCAAATAGTTCTTTACTACTTCCATTTCCCTACCTGTCCTTTTGATTTATATGTATATACATAAAATTGTGATTTGATTATGATATGATATAATCTTGAATAATTGGATCTAAACACATAAGACTTATGAAGTCACAAGGCCTCTATTCAGCTGGGTCTGGAGCAATTACATCCACTAAAAATGCTTGGTTATATACTTTATTCCTCTAAGGGCTTCTGTTCTTTAAAATACCATTTTAATGGAAGCATTTGTATCAAACACAAGAAAAGCTGCACACTTTGCCAGTTCAGGGAGATAGTGGATTTGAGGTCTTGCTCACTTACCATTAGAAAGACTTACTGCCTGGTAAGCAATCTCACCAGGACTCACTTGTTTAAATTATCTACTTTAATGGATGACCTGAAACCTAAAGAACTCAGTCTGGCTTTCTCTTGCATAAGCTTACTGTCTAATTCACTCTGGACTTGTGTGTTTGAAGGGAATGGGGCTTGCTTTTTTGCTTCCCTGACACTGACTAGTGTGGTTTTCACTGAGAAACTAAGAATCCCAGAGACAAACTGCACCCATGCAGTCTGAGCCGCCTGCTTTTCTACTACAGCATGGAGTGTAAACTGGGAATCTAGGAACTAACCAACAATTTTTTTATCTTGAAATAGAAAATTTCCTTCCATAGTTTTAATTACAGTCAGGTGGACAACATGTTGCTGTTGGGTTTGGGGGGTAATTCCACTTTAGAACAGGTTTGCCTAATTGTTTCCATCAGAAGAGAACTTGAAAATATTTCTAGCTTTTAATTAGCAGGTTGGCAGCCCCCCTCATAACTCCTTCACAAACGACTTTGGACGTTGAGGCTTAGTGTAAATCAATTTGACATGACGGCGATGGGCTCTGTAAGAGCTCCTGACAGCCACGAGGTGTCTCTACCAACTGTCCCAGAAAGGGTGTGAGTCGTGGTTAACTGACAAGACAAAACTGAAATTCAATCCCTGCAAGAAGCCTGTTTGTTTGTCTGCAGTTGTAAAAATTTTACTCCAATAAATGACTCTTAAAAGAGAGAGCACGATCTTGTCTATCAAGTAACCGAGCAGTACTCTTACCAAAGAAAATATATTTACAGAGTCAAAGAATGGTAAAACAAGGGACTACATCTGGAAGCAGTAAAGGAAAACCTTAAATATGTTAGGAAAAAGTTCCAACAGTGGAAGTCACTTAGACAAAGGAATACGTTGCTAGTTGAGAATGCATGAGGCAACGCTAGAAAGAGGTGCTTCAGAGATGAATTTTGAATTTTATCATAACAACACTATTTGGCTATGTCATCAAGAGCATTAAAACCCATGCTGATTCTCAGAACTTGAAATCTCATAATCCGAAACCTACATCTGCATTTGGGCAGCAGCAAAGCACACAGCAAATGCTTTCTGCACAGAGCAAGTGATTAGGACCTAGAATACTGCTGAAATATAGGAAACTAAACCTATGTCAGGGAGAGGTCATTGTCCCAATAGTCACTGTGTGCATGGAATTAGCCAACGTGGATTTTACTGACTAACTCTCTTAAACCTTACTCTGCACTTCCCAGTCAAACAGAAATAGGTGTCACTGAAACAGAATGGGGAACAGATACAGAAATTGCTTTAGAACCAAATGGCAAAGCCAAATAAGAATTACAAGCAGGAGGCTAAACTTTTGACCCAAAAGGCAGCTAATCTCCTTAGTGATAGAAAGAAGACACTCTTACAACAATGGAAAAGATGAACTCTCGAAGTGCAAACCATGATTACCTCTTCAGTCTGTCTCTTCAAGTGAAAGGGTAAGTAGGTTGTCTGTGGTCAAAGGGTAAAGGTGAGATCTGGGACATCTGAGCTGTGAAGAATGAAGTTCTGGAGCTACAAGAGTTGCAAGGTATGTATTTACACTACTGCCTATGTGGCTTCCTTTTATTTCTGAAATGAACTTCAATCTATGACAATCTAAGAGGGACCTCCTTGATGAAATGTTGAGGTGAAACTGCCATGTCCTGCCTCCCATGGTCGTTCAAATCTACTTCAAGAACATTGGCTGTGCACAGCATCACACTACTAATGTGAGCAGAGATCTGACCCACTGGAAATCAGATGAAATTACATATTAAGTTTCCTATGGGCAAGAATAACTCGTAAGCTGTAGGCATTATAACTTTCCTGATGTCTGTAAAGAACATATTCTGTAGAGGTAACGTCACCCCAACTCAAACAACCCACCAGTCAGGAATCCTGGAGCTGTATAAGAGAGCTCCCACCAAGGAGGCACCTGAGGACTTTCTCCTCTGTTAATGCATACATCCAAACCTGCTACAAGATTTCAATCTCTGTTGCTTTCCACAGTTCAGCAGGGAACAACTGTATCTCAAGAAAAAAGTTAAGAATTCAGCCTTTTCTATCTTTAATGTCTTGTTATGAATTAACAGCACAAAAATGTCCATTTGAGTCAGTCACTAGCTTGTTCTTTTGATGATGAGACTCCTGGGTTTTCACTTTAAATTTGAAATTGAGACATTTTAAGGAACATTTTTTCCCTCAAACAGAAAAAATTACATGAGCACTGTTTCTGTTTAAAAAAAAAAAAAAGGCGTTTTCCAAAAATAAATAACTCTAATATCTTGCCCATCTTGCACACAGAGAACTGAAACACAAAGAGCCACGTCAGGATTGTCTCTGAGGCTCCAAACGAGTCTTGCCTCCTGCTAATGGAGCTCACTTGCAAGCACAGCCCTTGATAAGCCTGGAGTAATGCATGTAGAGCTCATGGGATCCAGCTGGCCTACCATACCTCATGGATCATGTAAGGTATATCCTATACATGGGAAATGAGCAGGAGAAGCAAAGTCATGGGCTACTGCTATTTCAGAGCCTCATATACGAACCAAGTCTTCCTCTCATTCCACAACATTGTTAGACACTTCAAGTTTAATTTTTCTGGACTCTGCATATTGCAGGGCTACATCCAGCTGCTGCTGTAGTGGTCTGCAGTGTCTACTGCACACTGGGCAGCCACAGGAGGTGACAGGAGTCTGGTATAACTGTTTCTATTTTCTATTCCCTCTGCCTTGCATCCCACTCCTACATCTTGAACTGTCACTCAAGTCCTTGCCTTGAGCTTGCAGCTCCCCACTGCAGTCACAAGGGTCCTGTCGTGATGTAGGTGGACTGGAGGCACTGTGGGATGAGTAGACACCAGCACTGTGTAAGGCAAAGGCAACAGCCCAAAAGGAGCCACAGAGCCTTGGTGGGGCTCACTAATCACACCAAATGCCAGCCTCCCTGCTCTGCAGAAGGCTCCCAAGCAAGGGCTAAAGTTTGAAGCAAACAAGTGAGAATCAATGGCACCTCTTGCACTTGTGCAAGCTGAGGTAACCCAAGTAAGCTTAAAATACCTCGTTGACTTCAATCCTGTGTGCTTGGACAACCCTTTGCTCTTCATGAAGTGCCATGAATTACACCACAAATGCACAAGGCTCATGGGGGTCAACATTGCTCCCCTCTCAAACCAGAGGACCTGTTCAGGGCTCCTTGCCAAACTGGAGGATAAACCCAGTCAACTCTGAGGCAAACAAGCTCTTGTGAAGACCAAGGACATACTCTTCCATTAATTCCAAATGCAGCAGGGAATTCAAAGGGCTTCAGACAAGAAGAAAGGCACGTTTGCTGAAATAAAAACAGTATTTTTACTGTCTTGATAAGCACGATGGATGATAAAAGGTCTTGGAAGGCATTTACTCTACTTCACACTGGAGTGCTGTGAAAGCCAGCATGGCAAGAGACTATAACCCTGTAAACATATGTTGTGTATTAGATTCTGATCTGGCAGCTTGCCTTAATTTTGTTTTTTTAAGGCTCAAGCGAGTTCCAAATACACTTCCATGTTTGTGTTCCAGCAAACGAGGAAAAGGCAGAATGCTTGAGCGACGGGGACGCAGGAATGCACTGGACTATAAATTAGTGGGGGAAAAAAAAAAGCAGCCTCCATTAGTGTTGGCACATCAGGCAGAGGATGACAAAAATATCAGCAAATTCTTTTTTCTATTCTTTTCTCCCAGCTTTTTGTTTTTCCAGTGTGCACTTCACAGCTGCTGAGAACTGCAACGATTTTAGTCTCTTATACTTGAACTACAGACAGAAGTGACAAGAGAACACCTTTCCAGACAGTTTTGTTTCTCCCAACTCCCCGCCAAAAAAAAAAAAAGCACCCCACAGAGCATCCTCTCAATAGCTATTAGTCTGGGTCCCTGTAGGTGCAGACTAAGAAATTCTTTCGAGAAGCGTTTCAGACTGCTCAGGGTGGAGAGTTCCGGCTCATATAAACAAACACTGTTACGAGAGGCAGAGTTGATATGGATTTATGCAAGGAATGTATAGACTGAATAAGCAATTTGATAATTAATGGAGTTGACAGGCACTTTCTAATAGTACTCAAGTATGTGCAGACTGAATAGTTTCATATACAAGCTGAACCAAAGACAGTATTAATTTTTAACCCATTTTAGACCTAATCACTCAGATGAAGGAAACATGCATTTTTTTCCTCTTGGGTATTAATTTTGACCTCCCAAAGCCTGACTATTGGGAAATAAATCCTTTGCACTTACTACTATTGCAGACAGCAGACCCACAGATGTCTTATACAGGATGATTTTTCTCTTAAAGATCATTTGAAGAATGAACTTTCGATTACTTTCTAGGCATTGATCACTTCTTTTATGTCCCACAGCTTAAATGCAGCAGTTTTGCTCTTAACAAAGAACAGAGAGCTTAGCTGCATGAGTTCAGGGAATTTCTGAAGAGACCCTCTTGGCTAAAAGGAAATTTCTTTTATTACTGGCTTCCAAGCAAGCCAAACCACTGCTTCTACAAGCCCAGCTGCAGAAACTAAAGATGCTTAGAAAGGTCTTGAGCAAAGCATTGTCCCACCTGGCAGGAGATGACGATAATTTATTGTGCATGGAAGATATTGTGACATATTGAACTGTACAGGGAGAAAGGAGCAGTAATATAACTGTTCCCACACAGGAACGAGATACTCAGTGTTTTCTCAATCTGAAGCAGGTTCAGAGATGATGCCTCCATCTGCTTCACAACGTCACCCCTCTCATGATCAGGAAACAGGCATTTAATACACTGGTTTATGGCCTCACACCCTAGACAACAGAATAATCTTCTAAAGGTTGTGCCCACAGAAACCACCTGTGGATACAAAATTCAGTCAGTCTTTCCTTACCCGTACCCTCCCTCTCCTTTAGTGACAAAATCAAAAGCAAGACCAAGACAACCACTTTCTAGGGCCTCCATAAAGGCACTGAGAGATCAGAAGGGGCTATATGGAAGCATATTGTCTCCAGTCATATTCAAGCTGTATGTAAGTGGAAAATATCTATTGCATGACCCTAGTTCTCCAGCAAGAGGTAGGAAAACAGCCATATGGCTGTTTGAGGTGCTTCAGGCCCATTATTCTGTCCAGCTCAAAAGCAGACACCTAGGAAAGAATATAGTAAATAAACCTCCTGCTAAAAGTCTTGTAGGAAGGGCACAATTCTGCCAGCCTGTTGGGAACCCAGCAGCAAGTCGACTTGCTACAACTACTCAAACATTTAATGACACACTGCTGCGTGCTAAGTGCCCCCCACTCCAACTCCAGCTGCAGCTGCCTTTGAAGAAAGGTGCAATGCCCTCTGCATGGATGTGCCCGCCGAATAAAGTCTTTTAAAGCATGTGAGAAAGAAAGCTGTCATCAAAATGTACAGAGCAATTACGGGTTGAAGGTTGAACTATTATTACTTCATGCCCTCCCATTCCCCTCCCCTCCAGGGTGGGAAGAAGGGGGGAGGATTATTCATTTGTATTCAAGCACTTCATTAATGTTTATAAAAGAATCCAAACACGCAAGCAAAACAAGGACAAAACACTCGCGCCAGAGGTGTGATGCGATAAATGTCACTGGAGCAAATATTTAGATCTGTTTACAGAGAGGCCTATTAAGTCCTTTTTGAAAAGCTGTGCAGTGTTGTGGCTTGGTCTCTGCCTAGCAGCTCCAGCGTAAACACATGGAAGATGGCTAAGTCTCTCTCTCTCATTTTGTTATGACATCTGGAAACCTAAGGAGGTTGGGAGAAGCCAACTGGCTGCCCTACTGCGATGTCTAACAACAGGGTCTGCCTGTTGAATGATGGCAGGACATGCAAAGTGGAACTGCTGAGTTCTTCAGCTTGTGCCAAAATCAGTGGATTTTCAACACAATAATCCCTCAACAAAAGTTGTTGCAACACAAAGCCTTTGGTTCACTGCTAATGATGCAAGTCCATGCTCTCTGCCATTTTTCAAGGTCATTTGCATTTGAGAAAATCAGTTCCACTAGGGACCAAAATAGTGTGCAAAGATGGGTGGAGCTGCTCTATTCATCAAGGGATGTGTCCCATAATCCCTCGCCTGAAGAACTGTAAATTCTGGAGTTCACAATCAGCCTGGACTTCTGCAGATGTCCCCTTCACATCACCATCTCATTGACTCTAGCCCCTCCACATACAAATATTTCTTTTTCTAAGAGTACTATGTAAGTTGAAAGGGATAAGAGAAACTTAGAGATGGAAAAATCACAGTCTTAGTCCCAGATGTAATAACATATTTGGGATATTTCCACCTCTGAGGTTATGCCTCAGTTTCCAATATGTTATGTAAGGTTTACAGATATAAAATTGTCCGATATAAAGGATCAGGGTTCCTTATCCAGGTGCTTCCTTTCTGTTTGGAAGGAATGATGCTCAGACCATACAGATGTACAGGACTCTGCACAGTGATCTCAAGTGGTGCTGGCTGAATCAAAACACTTTTAGTTTGAAACCCTCCTTCTGACTTACTGAGTTCACTTTCTTTCCTGGCATAAAAATTCAACATGAAACCACAAGTAAATCTACTCAGTCTGGTTTTTAAGCCTGCCAAAATCACAAATAAATTATAAGAATATTGACTAACATTTTTTTTCTTCCTAATTCTCTTAATTAATTATTTGGCTACCAGAAACTCCTTTCTACATAAACCAGTGGGAAAGATGCCTTCCCCAGTTCAAAGAGGTACAGAGATACAGTTTTGGATTCCAGGTTCAAGGATTGCATACTTCTTTAATTCATTTTAACAGGAACTACACTGAGCTTTGCCCCAGAGAACAGAAAAATGGGTACCAACTCTTTTGGGATTCTCCCACTGGTATATTCAAAGCTATACTCTCAGGTCTAAGTCATCTCTGGAAAACACACCCCTCCCTTCCCTGACTGATAGGCATTGATTACTAGATGTGACAGTTACTAAACTTGCTATTCTCTTAAAAAGTGTTAAGAAGGCTCTGATATTTAATCTGCTGGAAGAACAGAAAAATTTATGTGACCACCCAACCAAACAGTAAATAAATGTTGCTTGTCCCTACTGTATAACAGGGATCCACCTTTTCAGACTTAAAACTTCCAAGAGAAATTTTTTTTTCCGGCAGACTTTTCCTTTCTGATTAGTCTTCCTGAGTGATTCTTGCAGAAAATGCATGACAGCTTAGTGGCTTGGTCTCAAACCACGGTCCCTTCCGTGATTCTACGTTCAACTGTAGTCCCTGCTCTTGGTGTGTTTTACTGCCCTTTAATACACTAGACTTGTCAGGAGTGCCAGGCCTTGAAAACTCTTCAGTACCATGCTGAACATCCACAGGGAAGAGAGAGGAATCCCTTCCTCTATTCTTGCTTAGCTACCTCCTGCTCCTCCGCTTTGGAGCTAACCCTTGGGGTTATTTATGTTGCCTGACCTTGAGATAAATGGCATTTGGCAGCCTGCCCGATGACTCTGTGTTTCAAACCAAACGTTCTCAGTTTCTCCCACTGACAATGGGGATAATTCCTGAATGCTTTTTTGGGGGTGTTTCTTCCCATCTCATTGCCTGCCATGGAGTTATTTGGTAACTACGTCAGGGTTGGTGAACTTTAGCTTGACTTTCTTGTTAGACGCAAGTACCAAGTGGTGTGTGTGGTTTTATTCTGTGGTTTGGGGGGTGTGTGTGTGTTTTCTCTTTGTCCCAGAGTGTCTGCACTGCTGGTATTAGAGCTACAATTGTTCTATATATAAAGCAAAGATCCCTTGAATGATCTGCCAAAGGCTTTATCTGTGAACAATCTTTGTCTGTACTTGCTTTGCCGTTAACCAGTTTTGACTCTGCTCCGTAATGGCTGGAGTTGCTTTGCCTTAACTGATATATATCAAAGAGAACTGCTAAAATTAACTGCTCATGAACTGTGTCCAGGATGTTAGATTAACTCATGTGGAATCCTTCAGTGAACAAACTGATTTACGATGTGTTATGACATTGTTATTTGATGTGTTGCACAACAACTCAATTTTAAAAAATGAAGAGCGCTCCATTAATAGGAGATAAATCTTTCCAGTGTAATTCAAATGAATCTGCACCAGCTTTGGAGAGAGCATGATAAGGGATCTTGTGTGGGTTTAGTGATTGTGTTTTGCATTCCTAGGAATATCTTCCACTGGGATCTCTTTGTCATTAATGACAAAACGACACCTTTTGGGAGATTGTAGCTCTTTGTACTTCCCTAGATAGAAAAGGGTACTACAACAAGTGATTCTCTACAACTAATACTTCCAGGTTTGAGAATGTACAAGCACATCAACCATGCTTTCTTTCAACTTCAGAGACATAATTTGCTGAAGTCTCCACACGGTACATCCCTTCCAAGTTTATCCAGCCATAGTTAACACACAGTAAGTGCTCAAAGCAGTCAGTTTCATTCTCAGAAAAAAACCCACACCTTTATACATTTAGGTATATTTTTTAAAAGCAAGCACTATTCTATTCCTGGAACACAAACCAGTGTAAATGCTGGCCTTAAACTATGAAGTTTCTAAAGCGTGTTTCAGATGACTATGTGTTAAAGGCTCAGGTCCCTCTGGATACCCAGCTTCAACAAAATTCCCTTTGAAAGTGAGCTTGAATTATATACTATACTGTATTTCCCATTTCACAGCCAAGCCAGTCGAGTTAATAAAGAAAATCCTCTCTGGCCTCACACAATTAGCTGGGTAAAAAGCTGGTCAGTGCCAGTCTGCAGCCAGTGACAAGCCAACCCATGAAGTCAAACTGTTTCATGCTTGCAAATGCCTGCTGCCTTGAGCCTCTGAACTTCAGCTCGCCACCAAAAGACCTGGATTATTTCAGGATGGTATGACCTGCTCAGGTCATATACCTGATGAGGTATTTTCTCACTGGTATTCCATACATGTAAAGGAGAAATGCTGAAAGAACCAAACTTCAGTTTGCTGGTAACTGTCTCCCAATAGAGTATCCCAATTGCTTGAAAGCTATATCAGAATTGTTTTGGCCACAACTCTGTATTAGAAACATACAGTTATGTGTTATCTTCTCCAGCAAGCAAATAATGAGCTTTCTTGAGAATGTTCTTTCTAGCTTTTTCCTGTATTAATCAGGAAATTCATTATGAAAAGGAAGGGCTTTCTGTATACTTAACTCCTATAAAAACAATAATTTTGAGGCCCTTTAGCATACTTGCACCGCTCCTGTGATATCCCAAAAACAAAGAATTACCTTAGCTTGAAAGCAAACTACAAGTTAGCATCCCATTTGACCCCCAGTATGTCAGGACCAGCTCCTCACATGGTCTAATGCTTAGCATTTTCACAATTATAGTGCTATGGTAATTTCACCAGTGCTTTAAAACCAAAGGGACACATTGGGACATCCACTTCACTGCTGGAATAACATTTATCTCAACGATCGTTTCTAAAACTGCAAATCGATCACATGCCTGAAATACAAAGCCCTTCAAAAATTTGGACATGTTTCTCAAATCACCCTTTTGCCCTCTCGCCCTCTGCTGACTCTGCAAACTCCTGTACTGCGAGCATTTGGTCTCACATTTAAATAAATATTCCCCATCACTATTATGCTGTCACCTGTAATAGGAAAAGGCTGCAAGAAATCAAAGGAGAACTAAATTTGTGCAGTGGCAGAAAGTGTACAGAGAATAATCAGTCTTCATTGTGACTGTTAACAAAAGTGAGGGAGCCTAATGGAGACCTTGGATTTAGTACAGTCTCTAAAGTATTGAGGGGATACTTTCAAGACACAGAATCGCCTACTTTAAAGAAATACTTTTCCTGTGTTCCTCATAACTTGACTTATATTAAAATGGAAAGAGGTTTGAAAATAACTTGGAGGTTTGTTTCCTTTTTCTCATTCCCTGGCTCACAAAAGGAGTCTGATGAATATTGCTTTGCTCTATGAAGGCAACTTCTTCTCTGTTTTATGTATTGGGGATATCTGTATCTTCCAACAGGTACCCCAATGCAAGAGTTAGGGTAGAAGCAGCAAGTTTAATTAAATCTGAGGAAAACATAAAGCATTTATTGCTATTCCCTTAATTGTGTTGATAGAGCTGACATGTTGGCTATGACTGAATTCCTAGCTTTTCTCCATGCCCATCTCAGTGAACACTGATTTTGCAGGGATACCCAAGCATGAAGAACCTCTGGACTGGAATTTGTGTGAAAGGTTTCCTAACTTCCATGTTAACTGAGCCTAGGAAAAGAAGAAATCAGAAAAGTTTCTTTTTCTTTTTCTACAATCCCTTCTCTGTTTGCCAATTGGCGTTTCTGGGAATGGTTCAGTGTTACTCCTGGCTTCAAGGGACACTCTGGAATGAGTACTACATACAGGATTTGGACTTTCACTTCTAACACTGCTACCCACTGGCATGGGCTGTAATCCCGATTTTTAAGAAGTCACTAATAAAACTTGCTTTTGACACCTGTAAGACTCTTCATCCCTCAGTGTTGTTGCAGTGCCTGGACAGAGGTGATCAGCAGTGGTCCACTGATACTAAATTTAATTACAATACTTCAGGGATGATGATTTCTTCAGGCATAACTGGTCTATGGGAGTCTATGTATGATGAGAAACGGGGTGTCCAGGACTATGTTAAACGACCCTCAGAGTGGAAAATCTTGGGTCTTTGATCTCATTCAAACTAAAAATACTTTTGCTAATGAGCTTCCTCAAGTCATACAACATCCATTCCAAAACACTGAACACATGGTTTTAATTTACAGTTTTTAAAAACTTTCATTTATATTGTGCTAGAAATCCTGAAATGACTTGCAGCAGAAGCTCTAAAATATTGGAAATCCAAACGGGAAGAACTGTTGTTGGAATAACTAGTGATAAAAGCAGCAGACATCTGTGTGAATTCCTGCTTGAGCTTCTGACATGTATCAACCATCTCACTTTTTTTTCTCTGTGCCTTTAGATGACAGTTAGAACCAATAAACAATAACAATAAACAAGGTAGCTATATTGTTCTCTTGAGCACCAGAAAAAGCAAATGCATGGAGGTGATGAGACACCACAACTGCAAGCTGTTGGGATGGATACAACCAGTCCTACAGTTTAGTTGCATGTCTGTTCCCACTCTGCAGAGAGTTTAGTCTTGTTCCAATTCCAGTCCAAGAACTGAGGTATTAAGTTCAAACACTGATATCTGCACTTTTAAGCTCTGAGGGCACCAGTTTAATTTCTGGTGTCTCAAGCGAGCTGGAAACCATAATGCTTTTTGGGTTACAGAAAGAGTATTAGGTTCACAAATTGTTGCCATGTTCAGAAAAAATGTCTTAGTGACTACAACCTAGAAATAATTTGAGAGCTTCACAAAGGTATTGATGTTTTATGTTCAACCCGCAGTGCTTTCTGCAGATTTTAGGTCTAGTGGCATCTAGCATCTGTATTGCTTGTCTGCTTCAAAGAAGGATTTGGAAAAGTGTGTGAACACAAGGCAGATATGTTTCTTTCCCTGCAAAACAGGATCTCTCTAACACGGACCCTTGAAAGTTAAAAAAAAAAGAAGTTTCCAAAACACCAGTCATTGCTAAAAATCCCCATTTCTGTGCTATCCTAAACACTGTGCTCTGGAGAAGTCAGTTTACAGTCCCCCATCCAAGCAGGCAGGGAACCTCCCTAATAGGGCCAAAAGATGAAAGAAATCACACCAATTTCACATGGCTCAAGCAGTAACACTGTGATTTCTTCTGTGTCATCAACTCCTAATGACAGTGAAGGGATTAATAAGGGTTTCCAGTGTAAAGCCTAACACAGGGGAAACCTGTTATTTTACAGTATGTCCCTCTGAAGTTCCCAGATATGCTTTGCCAGGAGCCCTGCCACTGATCACCATCTCCACAGGAGTGCAAGGTGAAGGAGTGCCCTTGCTTAACATCATTCTGGTCTTTTCAATACAGGAACCTCTGACTTGCCTGAATGATGTGGGCTGGCTTTATAATGTGGACTGCTACTCACTAGGGAGCTGAGGGGAGGCTGTTAAAGACTTTCTGAGGACTGTAGGTTGCTATACTTGGAGCTGAGGTTTTTAAGGTCAATGGTTCGTTCTGTTTATAAGCAAAGCACTCTGGGCCTGCTGACAGCAAATAACAAACAGAAGGAAAATCACCACTGTGGAAAAATCATTCACCAAAGAGAGGATTTTGCACCTACTGGGTGAGCAGCTCAGAGGTGGCAAACTGTTCTAGGGGAGATCCCACAG
Organism: Lepidothrix coronata; assembly: GCF_001604755.1. Classification (NCBI taxonomy): domain Eukaryota; kingdom Metazoa; phylum Chordata; class Aves; order Passeriformes; family Pipridae; genus Lepidothrix; species Lepidothrix coronata. The sequence goes on from NW_016690192.1 coordinate 323,891, forward strand.
GGATTTGAAAGCAGCATCAGTGTCTAAGTAGGGGACGAATTTGGCTCATCTGTTCCCTCTACTGATCCCCTTTCCAAAGCACATCTCAGGAGTGCATCTCCTTCAGGAAGCAAAGTGCATGCCAGGGTGCTCCCCGTGCCTCTCACACCACAGCAGTGCCAGGGCTCCCCTGCTGCCAGGACCAGGCATTGCCGGAGCCACAGAGACACTCACCTCTCACCTCACTCAGGAAAAAGGGCACAAATCTGCCATGTGAATTCTACACACTGCTAATGTTAAGCTGCCTCAGATACAGTAGGGACTCCCTTGAATATCAGACTGGGGATTTTTTCCTTTCAAAACCCACCTTATAAAGATGCAATTACTGCCTAATACCAATCACAAGCAGCACCCAAACTTCTGCAAACAAATCAATGAGCAGAATCCTCCAGATCTGCTCCTGGAAGGCAGGTACACCTGTCTCGGGCTTGGATCTTACCAAGGGAGGTGTGAAGGATCAGAGGGAAAGGAGGGGCTCACACCTAACCTGTTGTACAAACACTTCTGGCAGTTATATACACAATAAATACAATAGATGAATTGCCAGCTGCCCCTTGAGCCATCGTTAACTGACTGGCTGTTTTCTTAATAGGCAGCAAATGCCAGGGTGGGCCTTCCAAGGGGGCTGTTGTGAAGAAGCACACAGTAACTGGCTGTAAAGAGCAACACGTACAGTTAGTTACAGCTATAAAACCTCAGCTGCTGATCCTTTCAGGTGTTACTGGGACTACTGTAGTTTTAATACCTGCATAGTTTCACCCTCAACAGTTCCCCTGGTGAAGACGTAAAGCAGCTCCACGAGTATACAAAGTGAGTTAAATGGAAGGATTTCTATTTCTGCTGTATGAATTTCTACCCCAAGGTTAATTTTGCTGGGGGATTTTTTTTACCCTGAGGTGCAGGGGGATGAAGGGACTGATAGTTAAAGAAAAGCCAACAAACTGAAAGCTATGTGCACTATGTATAACTATGTATAATCAAACCTTTTAACAACATTTCTTTCAACAACATTCAGCAATCAAAACAGATGATGCTAAGCTATTTTTTATGACTCCTGCTCTCTTCCAAAAGCCTGAAATTTTTCAAAAGCAAAAGGGTGCCATTTCTATTAGGCAAAAAACACTTTTATTTAAAAAACACTAAAAAAAAAATTCAATAATATTCCCTCATATAAACTACACACACTATCAAAAGCCAACTAGCTCTGAAACTGAGCCCCTTAATTCAGTTCGGAAAACTTTGAGCCTGGATCTTTCCTTAGTATAAACAGGCAAATCTCCCTTGAAGTCAGTTATACCCATCCTGTCAGCTCAGAGAACCCAGCTTTGTGATCACAGAAACGTTTAATTTTTCAAGGGGAAGGGGAGATTGAACAGAGAGTCCAGGACGTGGCCCTGCCTATATATTACTATGTATATTACTGTTTGCCACTGAAGGTCCAGCTTGGAGGCTGCAGATCTGTCAGTGACCAAACATGATGGACCACCCATCGGCCTTTTATTAACCAGCACTTGTTCCCCCTCTAATCCTATCACCAGAGTAATCAAAGCTGCCGTGTCCCAGGGTTTGATGGAACAGCAGGACCTGGGAAATGAAGGCTGATTTTGTTAACAAAGTCATTCCTGCCTCATGAATGCTGTCTCATTGGTAGAAAGCGGGGGAGACGAGGTTTATTTGTGCAGAGAATGAGGCGGCAAAGAAATGAAAGGGGGAGAATGGTGAAGTGTGAAGTTTAATCTGGCACAGTCTGAAGTTTCTTTATTTGAGGCCGTCTCTGATCCAATCAACACCGGTTTGATATTTAACATCTCCCCCTGCAGTTGGAAATTATACCAGTCAGAGGAGACTGGAGTCGGGGCCTCGCAAGCCCCAAACAACCAAGGGGGAGAAAAAGGGGTGCTGGCAGCTCCTCACCAGCCTGACAGCTTCCCCCACAACAGGCTGGGATGAATTTGGGCCCTGACGCAAAATCCCCCTTATGAACCTTGGGATTCATGGCATCTGGCATGAGCTGAATGCAGACAGTCCCTTAGGAGAGCAAGCTCGAGATGGGATGGGGTGGGAGAGGGACTTTACTTTTAACCTGGAGGAAGGGATATGAACACTGTCTCAGGCTGGGGATGCTGTTGAGAAACAGGATCAAACACAAGCAAGAGCTGCCACCCACGTCCCCAGGGAACAGTGGTTTGAGTAGAGGAGTAAGACCTTCCCCTTGCTGACCATACAGACCTTTAGTGGGGACACACTGGTGCCCAAGGGCATTCACTGAGGGGTAGTGAGAGTCCCACCAGAGCCCTGGGCCATCAGGGTGGATGCCACAGACCTGAGCAGCTGCAGAAGTCACTGTCACCATTCTCCTTTACTCCAACAACAGTATGTCAGCCTGGGGAGAGCTTCCCATCACAGACCCACATGACAGTCCCAAAGAGGAGAGAAAGTTTAGCCCTATAACCAGCTGGCCCTCAGCAGACACATGGACAAATCCTCACAGCCACTCATGGCTGCAGGGCTTCTGCCAGGACTCCAAGAGAAGGCCCTGAATGACATCTGCCCCTCACCAGTTCTCAGTGCTGGCCAACCTGATTTTGCCCTTTTCTGGCCACTCTGTAAATAACCATCAGTGCTGTCAGACAGAGTTGTCTGCTTCCTCTTCTTTGTGTTGCCTCAGCTCTTTCTGGCCCACCTTCCATGAAAACCCTGAAACTTCAAACAGCAGGTGAAATTTCAACCTGCCCCAAACCTGATCTGAATTCCCCTGCTGCCAGGCTCCCAACACAGCCTTCTGCTGGGATTCAGACACCTCGACACCAGCTATACCGTTCCCTGGGGCCCAGACTGCATGAGCAGCTGCTGCCAGAGTCCCTGGGGGTGGGATAACACTCCCTCCAGGATCCAAGCAGGAGAGCGGCTGGTCAGCAAGGTCGTGTGAGTGATGCTGGTGTGGAAGACTGTCAGGAAATGCTGCAGAGATTTCAGGGGGAGCAAAGCATCAAACTACAAAGTTTCAGGGTATACAACAGAAAACAATGTGTCCCGCTCTACCTGCAAGAGCTGGCTCTCCAGGAAGCAGCTAATTATATGAGCCACCTTAATCTTTTTATCCGGCTAAGACAATCAACATTTCAAAGCCACGCACAGAACGTTTCAAAGATTGTTCCTGGTCAAAAATGCAAGTGTATCCACTTTCTTTCAGAGCAGATCAAAACCAAGTTCCTCATCGGGACCACTCCTAGATTTCCTCCTCCTCACGGTATCAGATTAACAGATTTGGTGCATGTAGTCAGATTAAATATTTGCAGTAGCACAAAGCTGCCTTTGAGGGGAAGAAGTAGGGGAAAAAAGTTTTTTTTTTCCTTTTTTTTTTTTAATTTGTTTAGGGCAAAAATACTGGACTTTGGGGACGTGGGAAACAAAAGCATTGACATGATTCAGCGAAGCACAGTTTTAAAATCTGAATTCTGAATGCAGAAATAATGTGCAGTATTCCCGTAACAGTAATGCTGAAAACAGGTAAGAAACCGCTGATGCCCTTAGCAGATTTGGGACTGTAATTTATCACAGATGTTCTCATCAAACCGTGCAAACACCCTATGAGACAAAAGCTGCTCAATTTCTGATTTCCATTTTAGTGTGTTTTAATTACGTGTTGCTTAAGGACGGCTACAAAACCTGAAATTGGGAGGTGTAACCTGGCAATAGTAATCCACTCCACTAAATTAGCACAGTAATACACCTAGCAGTAGGACTGCCAGACGATGTGATAACATTACAAATTACTATTGTTAAACAACTAGCCAGGTGTCAGGATGCATGAAATCTAGAGGAAGCAAGAAAATAAATATCTGGTTTGTTTAGTTTAATTTTGTCTCCTGTTGTTCTGGTGGCCTTGTTCCCAGAAAAAGTTTCAATCTAGGAAAAATCCTCCTGAACACTGACCTATTTTAGCAACCTTGTCAATTCTCTTGAACAATTAAAATGTAGTGTATTTTTTTAATCAGCACAAATGTTTTGAATTATTGTCCTTTACTTGCCAATAGCAGTAATACCTTTGCTGTTCTTTTTTAGATTATTATTATGACAAAACGAAGGGAAATACTTTGTTCCTATTTAAAACTTGAAGAGAAAAACAATTATGGTAAAAGCAGCAGTGAGTTTCATAGTCTGTCCCTTTTTCTTTCTTTGTCACTCCCTCTCTCTCTAAAAAGAAAAAAATGTAATATGATTCACGTTAAAAACGCTTCCGAGTGGTACATTTTTAACCAAGTGTTTTCATGTGCTTGATTCTAACTGCCATTTTTGACCCAATACAACCAAACACTACTGGATGTCTGGAATGGCTAATTATTTTTACCTCATCCTAAAGAAGGGGTTGAACAGAGAGGATAGGCACTTAAACCTTTCAGACAGAAGAGGGAAAAAACGAATTCCCTGTTTTGGATGTGTGTTAATTAATGCAAAAGGCCTGAGGGACTTTCTCGTAATTATTTTTCTTGATAAACAAAAAAATTCGTCCAAAAGAGTATGTAACCAATCTTCTCCTGTGAAGGCTGCATGCAGAGTTAGACGCCTTGTTGATATATTGGATGAACCAAATGTTAGTGAAAACCAGACTTTTTCCCCTTAAAATAGTTCCCACTAGACTTCAGGAGAGCAGGGAGTGAAGGCACTCTAAGGACATTTTAATCACACCAAAGATCAGTCCTTTAATCCTTATTCCCACATCACCAAGAATTTTTTTGGTCAAACTAGGACAGTAAGATAAGGCTGGAAACAGGCTGATCCCAAACTAATGACGAAAAGCAAGTTAAAAACGAAATATCATAGCAGTAACTGACACCATCTTAAATCACCCCTGGATTATTTGTTTTCTTCCACACACATTCATTTCCTCAATTTCTAGTAAATCTGATTTCACATAAACAGTTCCACAAAGCAAAGTCAATAGCTGTTACTGTGTTCCTGATTAATCCACTGAAATGAAATAGATCTCATGGCTTAGTATTTGGTTTTTTAAAGCTAAATCCACTGAAAGAATTCCGGAGTCCAGTTACACCAATAACTTTTGTTTCTTAACCTACGTCCCTTTCTTTTTGCTGAACTTTACCTGCTCTAAAATGAAAAAAAAAAACCATGCATATTACACACTTAATTTCCCCCAGTACATGAGGGCAACCATAAGCCACTTTGTTTTGACCCGGAGTGACCACTGAAAAGACAGTTTGTGTGTACTTAAATCATTTTGAGCAATGTCGAAATTTCTATTTTCATTGTTCATGCTTCATCCTCTTCCTGACAAGTACCACAGAGCTGCTTTACTTCAAAACAAACAAACAAACAAAAGCCCTTTTCACCCAGCTCCGGGACAGGACTGGAGGCATGGAAGTTTCCCTCACAAGTGGCAAGCCAGCAGGCACACACATTTACACCCTGGACATTTGCCTCTCAAATAAATTATACGCATGATACACACACCGCGCACATCGTGGGTTTTCCGCAGGCAGCACGGATCGGAGTGATGGAGAGCGGGCAGCCCAACACAAAGGCTGCTGAGGCCCATGAGTGACCACCCCACCGCAACAGGCTTGGGGTTCACCCCCATCAACTGATGGAAATGCCAGGAGAATGGCCCCCACGTCCTGAGATAAGACACGAGGCCCAGAAGCCTCCTTACCTGGGAGAAGTTGAGCCCATTCAGCGGGTGACACTGCTCCTCCACCCTCTCCACAGCTCCTGTCTTCTTCTTCATCCTCTCAGCCTCCTGGGCGAGGTACAGATCGAGCACTGGCACCCCTCTGGAGCGGATGTCCGTCTCAGTCAAGGAGTTCACCATGAGCATCACCCAGACGGGCCTCTTGCGCTCCCAGTTGCCGGCGATGGCGTTGAAGAGGTAGTCGGCGTAGAGCCCTTTGCCTCGCTGGTCCGGGGTCATCCAGTGGGGCAGCATCAGCTTGATGTAGTCCAGGTGGCGCTTGAGGCGGCGGTACAGCTCCCGGGGCAGCACGTCCTGCAGGTTCTCTCCGTGGGGCAACATCTGGCAGCTGGCCAGCCCGGAGATGGTGTAGGGGTCCGTGAGGTCCAGCTCGAAGTAGACGCTGGAGCTGGCGTGGAAGGCGGCCTTGGAGTTGTCAGGGATGAAGTCCCAAACTCGCGTGTAGGGCACGTGGATGGTGCCGAAGAGATAGGCGGGGGGGTCGCGACGAATGGTCCAGAGGAAGGAGTTGAGCTCTCCTTGCTGCGGGGAGGACAGCGGGGCCGGTCAGAGATGGAGGGGCGGAAGGGCAGGAGACAGCGATGCCACCCGCGGGTCTGCCCGCAGGGCAGGAGGAGCGGGGGTCCCGCTCCCCCGTGTCGTTGCACAAGCCCCAGCGAAGCAAAGCCCACGGGCGCCCGGAGGCCCGCGTGGGGCCGAGCCCGGCCGTGACCCGCCGCCCTCCCCCGCCCGGCCCCGCATCCCTCCGGCCGCGCTCCCGGCGCGGGGCCCCGCGCGGGGCACACGCGGGGCAGCGCCGCCACACCTGCGGGGCCACGCGCGCCCGCGTGCGCGGCGCGGGGGGAAAGGGGGGGGGGTGTCCCTCCGCGCGCCCCCCGCCCCGCCCGCGCCCCCGCGCGCCCCCGCGCATCCCCCGCCGGCGGGCGCGCCCCCGGCCCGGCCCGGCCCGGCCCGGCTCACCGAGCGGGGCAGGTCGCACTGCCCCGTGTCCATCTGCTCCCGCCGGGCCGCGGCGTCGGGCAGGAACCCCCCGAAGACGAAGCAGATCAGCGTCAGGTTGAGTTGCATCCCGCTTCCTCTCGCTCTCCTCTCTCTCCTTCCCAGATGAGCCTTTTTGGATTTCTAGGATCTTTTTTTTTTTTCCCTCCCCCTCCTCCTGCTCTTCCCCTTTTTTTTAAGCCCTTTTTTTTTTTTTTTTTTATTCAAACAAACTTTGCCAGTCCCATCTGCATCTGACAAGTGCAGGGGGAAGGACTGGCCGCCCCCTCCCTCCCATGCTCTCCCCCCCTCCCGCCCTTTCCCACCCCCACCCCCTCTGGCTCCGGGCTTGTCAGAGGCGCTGGATGCTTAGAGGAGGACGGTTCTCATCGCCAGCCTCCGCCATGCTTTGGTGTTGCAGACCGGAGACGCTCCTTCCCGCCCCGCCGCTTCGGGAGGAGGTTGGGAGGAGAGCGGGGAGCGGGGAGGGCGGCTGGAGGAACAGCCAGAAAATTTAAAAAAAAAAAAAAAAAAGTTTAAACACAAGAATTTTCTTTTTTTTTTTTTCTTTTCAGTTTAAATCCGGCGGCCCAGAGGGGCTCCGGCGGCGCGGCGGGGGAAGGCGGGCGGTGCTCTCTGCGGGCCGGCAGCGCCCCGCTCTCCCCGCTCGGCGCTCCGCGGGCCGGACCCGCGCTCGGGCGGAAAGTTCCGCGCAGCCCGGCCCGGGCCGCCCGCGCCGCCCGCGCCCGCCGCCAGGGGGCGATGGCACCCCAGCGGCCGCGCCTCAGGAGGGGCGGCGGCGCCTCCGCCTCGCCCGCCCGGCCCGCTGCACCTGCGCGGCCCGACCCGCGCGTTAAACACCGAACATCGCCGCGTTCCGACACCTTCCCCGAACTCAGTAAATGCGGCAGAGTCTCTCGGACAGGCTGTAGCGAGGGCAGCCTGCTCGCCGGGGGATGCCCCGGGGCGCCCCCGCTCAGCCCTCTCAGGCCGCGCTGACCCGCGCGGCTCCCGGCGTGAAGCGACATGTCCCGGCAGGCGCCGCCTTCCCCGGCCCCTCCGAGCCCGGCGTGGAGGGCGGGCCAAGGACGTGGTCACTGCATGGCGCGGGCAGCACCGTACCCCGCACCTCAGCTGTCCTCGCCCACCCCAGGGGCGTCCCCCGCCTCCCCGGCCTCACAGGAGGGTGGAAGGAAGGAAACTCCTGCCAGTTCCCAAACGTGCACCGTTAGTGATGCAGCTCCCGCTTGGACTAAAAAGCCTCAGCAACAAGATCTGAGGTGGTTCTTGGTGATAGGAGCACGTCTAGGATCCCTGAGGGTCTGGAGCTCCCTGGAAGTTGTTTCAGCAGGTGCTTCAGCACCTCCAGTCGCTCCACCTCCCGGCTGTCCCATGTTTCAGAGCAGAGAGCGGGCTGACAGTGCATGTCACCACCACATGCAGGATCTTCTGCCTCTGGATCCATTCAGGGCAGGGATGGGGGTCAGGGTGCCAGATGTAGCCCATTCTTCCTCCAGGACATTTCCCAGCCCTGGGCATCTCCATCACCCTTCCACCCGTGTGCTGTGCACACAGCAGAGCCGATCTGTGTCATGGCTTTCCCATCACCTCCCAGACTGGGAACACTTTCCAAAATCAGGAAGTTTCTCACTGTATTGAGAACGATCAAAACTACCAAAGTTTGCATGATGAAATCCAGTCATTACTGTTGTGAGTCAGGGTTCTTGCTCTGGCAAAACTTGGAGTGGAGCCAGCAGGATTTTGCCAAAGCCAGTGTGAGACTCGGGCCCAGCTGGCTGTAAAAGTGGCTTCCTGACAGCCCTGGGAAGACTGGGAAAGACACCACTTGCTATAGTGACTGATGAACAAATGGAGCTACCAGGCTGCTGAAGGGACTTCTGAACCACTGTGTGTGCATCCCCTGCACTCTGCTCCTGACGGGAGAGCGTTGTCCTAACTACAGTGTCGGAAACAGCAGCTCCTTTCTAAGTGAGGACACTCATCCTCTTCTCTCTCCTTCCAGATCTTCCAGACAGGTAAAAATCAGGCAAAGGAGCAGGGCATTGGGTTTTCCTCATAGTGTTTCTAGTTCTTTATTATTTCAAAGAAATATTCAATTTTCTGGTTCCACCCTGAAGGATAAGGTTCAGATAAGGGAAAGACAGAAGGACAGAAAGAGGCAGTTTCTTAGCACACAAGACATCCTATCACTGCAGCACAGAATGGTCAGCTGAGTCATTGCTGCATTGGTGGTGGGGACCTGGAGTCACCTGTGTCTCCATGCTGTTGGGATGCAGATTGGCAGCAGGTGTGTGCGTTGCTCTGTAGGCAGCAAGCTCTCACGTGCCCTCCCCACCCCATCTGCCCCTGGGAGACATGACACTGGGCCTGGCCTCTCAGCTCTCCTCCTCAGCATTGCTGGTGTGATGACACATCCCCACGAGGACCAGGAGGCAGGGCCTGGCTGCACGTGCCCACGCCATCTCTCTCCCTCCAGCAGCCCCACCTTTCTCACAAATGTGCCCCAGCACTTGCTCCCAAGCCACCTACCCCAAGTGTCCAGGGTGCTGCATGGTCAATGTAGGTGGCTGTGCCCACACCTGAAACAAAGTCCAAAGCAGGAAGGCTTGTGTGGTCCCCGTCCCAGCAGATGCGATAGCACAAGGGGTAAGTCCAGTCATAACACAGTATCCTATTGCTTTTGTTGTGACACTGTAGCATGGAGATCTGCCACATTTGCTCACAACTGGGTCAAACTGTCCTTGTGTTCAGCAAGAACCACTTCCAAAGACACATGGCTGCACTTGCCTGGCTTAGTGGCTTTGAACTGGTCCACCCTTTCTCTAGCTCTTTCCCAAATCTCTTCCAAAGTAGTGAAAGAACAGAGGGGCCTCATCATAAGGCTGGTATGGACATCACCAGTGACGTGACTCAGCACCTCGTGTGATGGAGAAGACGCCTGGGAGGTCTGTGAGGAGATGTGAGGCCCTGCTCAGTCCCATGTGCTGCGCTGTGAGGGAGGCGATTACCCTCATCGGCGGCGTACATATCAAAGCACCAGGGGCAAGAATAAACAAACATCTTTGGCACTGTGCTCGTCTTCCATGAGCCAAAAGGCAGGTGTGTGTGTGTGTGTGTGTGGGTATAGCAAGTTTTCCAGCCATTTCCCTGAACTCAGCCCTGATGTTGCAAGAACTGCCTAGCTGTGAAAACACGTCCTCGCCTTGATTTATGCTGCTTGTGGGTAAGATGACTAAGAAGAAGGGGAAGAAAAAAAAAAAAAGGGCAGAACAGGAACAGAAATCCTAGTGGGAGCACGATGAGGTTGTGTGCAGATTTGGTGGGACAGTCAGGTTGGGGAAACTGCAGCCAGAGCTTCAGGCAGTAGGAAGAGTAGACCACAAACCACATGATATGTGTCATGATGTTCCACCTAAGACACAAAAGCATGCCACAAGTTTTATGAAGACAACTCTTTGGTAACAGTAAGGAAATTAATTCTTTTGTGTAATTGTAACATTTTTTTTCTCCTTCAGATGAGTTCCATATGTCCTCATGATTTTTTACTTTTAAACACATCAGTTTTAGAACAAATCTTAAGTAACATTTAGCCTGCTTCTAAAGTAAATATTTACAAAAACATTAAATAATGGTTCTGATCTTTGGAAAATGTGGATTGCTCCCTACCTGCTACTGTTTTGTGCCTATCTGGAGTAATAGAAAAGCTTTGTAAGAAAGCCCAAGGCTGTAAAAGCAGTATAACAATGTGATGAGCAGTAATCAGATGGGAAATACTGACTATTAAAAACTGTGAAGAGATAAGAGGGCTAAACTGCAAAGGGAAGATTGCATTGTTTTGGTTTAACAAATTTTAAGAAAACTAATGGGGGAATTGGCTTTTAATCTTACAAAAGCCATATTATTTTTTTTGAAGCATAATAAATAGTGTTAGCTGATATTTACATCATGTATCATCTTCAAAGAGCTTTACTAAATGAATATTAAGCATTTCACCAACTACTTAAAGGCAACCACTTTAGGGGTGTGGTGAGGCAACAACTTACCGAGTGAGTTGTGCTAAAACAGGAAGTGAAGACAGCCAGATTGAATAAGGAGCCTGTGTGGGTACAAAACATATTTGTGGAGGCTTTAACAATATCTTTAATGAGGCAAAACAAAACCCCTTGTAATAGAGGGCAAATTTCTTTGTTAATGAGAAACTGGCACTGGAACTTGTAATTACAGTGAGTTTCCAACAGGTAAGGAAGATTACTAGATTTGAGAGGAAACAGCTTGTGAGGGATCAGTATTTGTATGTGGGGGAATGTACCATTTTTTTAACAGAACATGCTCCTTACGGGGCTAACTACCTTTTTGTCTCTTCCATTCCTCTCACCTTCCTCCCAGGAAAAACATTGTATTGCTGGCCTGTGCTGTATCAGTATTTTCCTGTCTCTGCCATGTGCTCTCTTTTGAAGAATTTCAAGGCGCTCACTGGATTTCAGTCTCTGCATTTCTTATGCCTTTCCCACAACAAGGAATTCTGGCTGACCCACTGACCTTCCCAAAACCTGTCCTATGTCAAAACTGAATGAGTAAGAACCCAGCTTTTCCTTTTTCCATGAATGAAGCCGAAGGTGTCTTCTGCTCCTGCCAGAGACGGCAAATGAGATTCAGTCTTTCTGTATGCTACAGATCACAGAATAATTCAGGTTGGAAGGGACTTCCTGGGGTCTCTGGTCCAACTGCCCTCACTATGAGCTGGGTTAATTACAATGTTAGATCAGGTTGCTCAGGTCCAATTAAAGATCCTAATTAGATTTCTCTGCTCTCTTATGCACAGGTGGCATGACGTGTAGCTCTCCTGGACTCAAAAAGTACTAAGCACTGCTAGCTGTCATGCCATGGCTTGTTCCTTGCCATGACACCTGTGCTGTGATGTGTCTGGCAAATAGATTTTCCCTCAGAAGACTGATTTTGATGTTAGCTGTCGTAGTCACATATAACGTTGCTCAGTCGTGCAATTCATGATTTGAAACATCCAGTTGTCAGTGGAACAAGCCTCTGCTACTTAGGGCTGTCACACTGAAACCGCTGAATTATCACAACTGTTTTAATGTTTCACATCTTTTTTTTCTTGTGGATGTTGCAATCGATACAATGTAGTCACTGTAGTCAGTCTTATATTGCCTTGCCTGTTTGTCCTCCTGTGTCCAACTCGGCGTCTTTTGTCTCAGCATTCCAGAAACAAGCAATCTAGCTCTTGAAGAAAATCCCCTCTCAATGCTGACATCCTCCCTCCTAAGGACTAGGTATGAATTTTGCAGGCCAACCAGCATTAATAGCTTGTATTACATTTTGCAAAGTCTCACCTTGTGCTGTGGCCTCTGCAATGACAGACCACATCCTGCCTGAGACCAGGCGTGTAAATAGCTGAAGAAAACCCTTCCCAGTGTCAGACTCTGGAATGGATTCTCCCTCTGTATAAAGTTTAGTCTGCGCTTGTGTATGTATATAATATTACCTATGCACAACTCTAAGAAGGTGTATGTAGTGATGTGTGTGTGTTTATATATCTTGCTGTGTTTGTATATATATATATATATATACATATATACACACACACAAAATTATGGGATAGGTGAGTGCTATTAATGCTCCATTATACGCTTTTCAATTCTTTTTCCCATCTTCTCAAAGATACTCTGGATTTGAGCCCATGCAGGCAGAAACCTGTCCTTCTCTGACGTCCTTCTACTACAAGTGTGGTGGATCTCATCTTTTCAAGAACTTCTGCCTGCAACTTAAGCAGAACATTGCTGTTCCATTCCTAAAACATATTAAATCAAAGAGATTGTGAAAAAAAATCTGAAAGCCACTCATCCACCTGAACAGCAGTAATCTCCCTGCTGCATAGCAAAGGCTGTAGCTGTTTCTATAGTACAATAGATTACCTCCTTGAGGCCTAATAAGCAAAGAGATTTCTTCCTGTTCAGCATAGTTCAGTGTGCAGTTCCAGAAGCTCCACTTAATTTCATAAACGGTTGAAACCTCTTTCATGTTTGGAGAGTGATTGGGAGTTCAGCTGCTCAAGAGTCCTCTAAATGCTCCACTCCTTATTGTCATTCAGTATGTTTTCTTTTCCTGGTTTCTAGATTGCCATTGATTTCTACAACCTGGGTATCATATTATGTTCATTGGCATTTATTAATGAGAAGCCTCAGAGGGGTTTTCTAAGTGGGATGAGTCTTTATTATAAAGCAGCTAAAACGGCCCTCCAAGACAGCACTTCTGAAAGAGGAGTCTATGGGGGGCTGTCCTTCTCCTAACCTAGAGCAGAATATTCCAGGCAAATCCAGTAACATTGTGTATATGTCTGAAGTGGCTCATTTACCAACAGCATTCCTGTTCCAGTGGCTTGGAACACATGACAGTCATGCAAAATGTGCCAGTATTTTGGTAATTTGGTGTAAAAGCTGCTGGGTTTGGTTTTTTTTTCTTTTGGAGCTGGTAGAATGTGGCTCACATTTGTTGCATGTGTGTGGGCCTGCTCCTTATTAAACTCACAGTCCTGTTTTCCAGTAACCACTTCAGTACTGCGAATCAACATAACCAGTTCGGAAAAACACCATCTGTCGACTGGATAAACAAAAGTCTAGTTAGCTGGAAGTTTAATAGATCACAAAGTCTCACCAAGTCCATTTTTATGTTAATAAATTCCACCATGGAATATTTTCTGATGTCACATGGCAAAAGTGCCCTAAATAAATAGCAGCTGAAGCATTTTCCATTATTTATCTCAGTGTTTTGTGAGTTTAACAATAGAAATTGGCCAGGATCTAAACTTCCATAATCTCAAAATGCCATATGGGTCTGTATATTGGGTTTCATGAACCTCAGACAAGCATGTTTAGAAGGGATTTCATCCAGTCTAACCAGAGTTGGGTCGGCTGGACCTCCACTATCCCAACCAGATGTCCATCTCACTTAGGAGTGGGGGTTAGGGCTAGCACTCAGTAACAGCCACTGACTTAATTTCATCCATCCTGTGCCCAAATTATTCTTTCCCATATTATTCCTGGATAGTGCTGTGATGTAAGGTGCTTGGAAAGGTCTCCTCTGAAGGTCAGCTGTCTTTTTCCCTGCCAATCTAGTCTCTTTTTAAAAATTTTCCCGCAGTGGATATTTAATGCATGAGCAAGTATAGCTCAGGTGGTTTCTTCATGTGCTGCACCCATTTTCCTGAGTGGATTATTGGGCCTTCAGGTGGATTCTGGGAAAGCTCTTCTAACAGCAGCCATTTTACCTTTCTGAGCCATAGAGTTTGTCAGAGGTGGCCAAGGTGGTCTCCCCATGAAGGCAATAAAACTCTTCAGCTGCCAAGTTTCACTAGAAAGCTTTCATGCATTCAGAGAAGGGTCATTCAGAATCCCTCCTGTTTCAAGTCAAGCACAGGTAACACTTCCAAAGGTGTATTCAAGTCCACAACCCTTCCTGAGTGACAGTGTGGTCAAGACTGTAGCAGTTTACCAGTTAGTGTAGAAAGAAGTGATAGATATTGCCTGACTGCCTTTTGCTTGGCCACTAGATGCCTTTTTGGTTCAGGTCACCTGCATCACTGTTTTTTAATAGAGATCCAGTACAAAACACCCTCCTGTTCTTGTGGACCTGTGTGCAAACACTTGGTGAGTCCTTCCAAGTTATCCCAAGTACTTTAAAAAGGGTGAATAATAGATTTGCCTACAAAGTTATAGAATTACTTTCCAAGTAAGTAAGACGGAGGGGGAGGACTCTGCTTTGGGCAGAACTGCTAGTGGTGCTGAGAAACCGTGAGGCTGGAAGTTTATGCCTTTGCAGGGTCGTCATGGGGATGGTCTCTCTCCATTTCAACATGGCCTGTGACAGTGTTTCCTGAGAAATGGGCTACTGGGGGCTCTGCAAGGCAATATGTGTTTCCCTCTCCTAGTATTCTAGGGCACCTGCTACACGAGAAATCTGGATACCTCTTATGTGGAAATTTGGTTGAGATTGTTAGAAGGGAATCCTACTCATCTCCATGCTGTATCCCTTGTCCTCTCCCACAGGAGGAAAATGACAGGGAGCCTTTTCAATACCTGTAATTTTCTTGTAACAGTGCCAGTTCTCTGTCCAAATCACCAAACATGATTTTGGCCTATTTTTAGGAAGCCTCAGGTGAGGAGCAGTGCATATATATGTTGTACACCCACATACCTAGTGTGGAGTCCTACTGATTTCTTTCTGTTGCCTGGAAACAATTTCTGCTGGTTGGAGTAGAACATGTAAATGCACTTAATCATGTGGAAGATATTTTAACATTTCAAGTCATGGTAATCTTCCCCTTTCCCTCCTCATGTGCAACTCGAAGTGGCTTATATATTTGAGATCCAGCTGTGCCTGATTGAATCTGTGATACTCAGATTGTACTTTGAAGCTACTGCTGAAAAGCTCTGAAATCACACTCTGTATATCCATTGCAAGCTGTAGGGAAGGATTAATCAAATAAAACCTGATGCTCTGCTATGCTGAAGCACATCACAACTTACTTATCTCTACTTACATATCTTCTGATTATTGCAGAACTATAAAAGTTCTTCTATTGTTTCTTTGAAGCAAGTTTACAATAGTGCCACTAATCCTTTTGCACTTGAGAAGAAGTAAACCTTACACACTATGGCAGGTCCCTAAAATGCCTGCAAGGGCTTCTCTGCTGAAAAGGGTTATCAAATGTTTGCTGTGAACTGGAAGACTGTGACTGGGTCAATCTTTTATCTGTGTGGGAGAATCCCAATATCAGTTTATCACAGAAGTTACTGTTTTCAGGGCTTTTTTTTGTCAGTGCGCTCTTTTTTTCAAAACGTTTTCCTCAGGCGAAGAGACAATACTGTCTGTTTTGGAAGTGTGTCTGTAGCGTACCATTGGTCCTGTTCTGTGTGTAATCACTGTTAAGTCCGCCTGCATGTGGAGTTGGGCATTGGTTAGCATTGGTCATGTGGAGGGCACCAAGAAAGCAGGGAAAAAGGAATCCAGTAAAAGCAGTGTCATAATTCGTCAAGAATGAACTCCTCTCACTTTTTCAGAAACTAACTTTTCTTTCATGTGGAAGTAGATCTTGCAGGCAACTGTGTTTTCTGAGCACATCTTTTTGTTGGATCTCTCTCCATACCTGCTGTGATGGTAGCTAGTCTCTAAATACGAAACAAAAGGACAAATTATGTCTGTATTTTTGTCAAGAGCAGAGAAATACAGCCACAATAAACCTAGAAGTTTGTAGGGTGAAGTAAAAAAAGGGACTTTCTTTTCGGAAGCAAAAAGTTACGACTGTTGGAATCTCATTGGGATGATATTCATTGGGATCACCAGTAACACTTTCTGTTGTTGTTGCTAACTTGCACATGCACACAGAAACTGCCTTTCATGGATGAAAAATGTCTTGCTTATTCACAAGCCCTGTAGAAATAAACATCGTTTTATATATATCTGTACTGCTGGCAGTGAGGATTTTATTTTTCATGCCATGTGCCAAGCTTTCATTAGTCAAAGTGTGAAAAATACCATTTGCTGTGTTTTGGGGAGTTCACGTTGGAAGCATTTAGAAAGCAGTTCACTGATCTTTCAGTCACTGGAGAGGGGATCACCCTGGGCACTGGCCAACCACGTGAGACTCAGGGGTTCTGCTTTAATCCTCATCTTTGTAATTCACCCTTTTCTTGACTCTAGGCAAATTGCTTCATCTGTCCACATCTTGGATCCCCAATGACAAGAATCAGGCTTTCAAGTCATAAATTCGTTCAGTAGCATAAACTTAATATATCTCAGATACTAATAGGGTGGTAACCACATGGTCAGACTCTTCAAGCTAAATAAGTTTGATAAATGGAGGCAAGTCTGGGTCTGAATATAAGTTTTGGAGAAGCTCCAGAGTACAAACAGCGGGACTCTTTGATTTCACTCTACACTGTCACACAAAACCAAGCACACTTTTCTGCACACTTGGATCTCTGCCCCTGCTGAAGTCCAGGTCCTGCTCTCTTAATCCCAAGCCTACCTTATTTGGGGGATGATACAGGGAGGTAAGATCCCTGCAGTGTCCTCTCTAAATGAGGTTGCTGTGGAGATAGTAAAGAAGCATGGAGTAAGTAGAGCTGCCCAGGAAATTGCTTTAGATTGATGGATTTAACTCCTTGGAGCTGTGACCTATGAAACTGTAAACTGAAGAGTGCGAGGTCCCGTTCCTACCTGTGCTGGTGAGCTGTCACTACTGCCCCTATTCCTTTGTGTAAAGTAGTAAAAAGCCTAAGAGCCAACATGAGTAAGATCAAACCCCCTGCTTATTCAGATGGAAAGTATTGCTGAAGTCCCCGAGGAGTTTGCTTTCTTTCTTAGGAATTATGTTGCCAAGTTCTGGACAGAATTTACAGAACAAATCTCTTGGCATTGTAATTCATTGCAAAAGAGAACTAAGTTTATCAACTGAATTATAGTTGATGGAGCCTTATATCAATTCTTTAAGAGTCCTTTTGGCTTCTTTTTATGTTCCTTCTCTGCCCTCATCAAGATGCCCAATGAAAGACTTAAATCCATTTTCACCTTCTTTAAAGGCACAGACAACAAGGCAAATGAAATATTATTCTTTCTGAGTAGTAAATTTATAGCGGACAATAACAAATCCATGAGAATTTAAATGGCCTTTTGCCAAAGAAACCAAGGATTTGAATCCATATACTGAAAAATATATGCATATCTATTCTGGTGTTTAAGGAGCTGTGAGAAATCTTTTTCTTTTTATATGAAATGAGAGAAAAGTCTCTCAAATCACCTATGACCTTCCTTTTGAAGCCTGAGTGTCATTAGAAGTGTAAAACTTTATTAAGACTTTCTCGTGCCTTTAGCTCCCTGACATATCTAAGGGGATGAAGGTATGAGAAGAATGAAAGCCTCGTACCATCAAAGAGCCAAGTTTCCATCATCCGTGCATAGGACAATGTGACTCGAGGCTCAGTGTCCATGTCTGTCCATGGAGATAAGAACTAGAAGCCTGAGCACATCCTCCCCTGAAGGAGCCATGGAAGATGGCAAGATACTCCCTTTGAACTGAAACGACATGTATCAGCTTTCCTAAAACCAAACTGCACCTGGTCACCTGCAACCTCTGTTCATTATCTGTTGGTAGCCGTCAG
Organism: Lepidothrix coronata; assembly: GCF_001604755.1. Taxonomy (NCBI): domain Eukaryota; kingdom Metazoa; phylum Chordata; class Aves; order Passeriformes; family Pipridae; genus Lepidothrix; species Lepidothrix coronata. The sequence goes on from NW_016690192.1 coordinate 341,816, forward strand.
CTCGCTGCCGTTCTCTCAGCCATCTCCTCCTAAAAGGCACTGTGTTCTCCTTCCAGGAAGCTGCGTGTTCACTGGCTACCCACTCTTCTTCCATTCTCCTCGGTTGTGATTTGGTCATGTTGGAGGATAAATGAGGTATCGGTATCAAACCAACTGGGAGTCCACTGAGATTTCTTCCTCCAGCCTTGGATATGAACTTCCTGTTCTGAGAAACTTCTCAAGGCTGACTGACTACCACAGTGTCCTGCTGTGCCTTACACAGCTCAGGTCTCTTGTGGCTCAATGTTTAAGTGAATCTACCAGATTTCTAGATGGGCATTTCCCAGGCTGCCTACACAGTGCACAGTTGGGGATCATGGCTCCTGCAGAGCTTGCTTTAATATTTCAGGCAAATCTCACCATGTCCTCACCAGTCCTCATTTGACTATCCATGTGGAAGTCTTCAGACATGTCTGCAGTCAGATGCTAGCAGTGTTTTCAATCAACACAATTCAGTTTTAAATTATAGCTGTAAGAGCTTTTCAGGCTGTGCCGACAAGCCTGGTCCTTAAAAAAAAAAACAACAAACAACCAAGCTCCAAACCAGTGGGCTTTGGGGAGAAGAACGTAGGGAAGGTGACATCCATTCTGGGAAGAAAGAAGCAAGAATAACAAGATCTGGCACCCTGGTCTGTGTTTGCTCTAATGATGCATCTCCATGTGCTTTTGTGTCCTTTGGTAACACTGCCCTTTCCGTGCCACGTCGTGGATCGTCAGACGAGGAAGCTTGGCCCAAAATAAACGCCGGGCTGCTTTTCATCTCAGGGATTTGTTTGTGCCAAGCGTACAAAGTAACTTCTTTGTGGCTGTTTGCGTTTGTCGTTCCAAGTAGTCTGAGCACTGGGTTATAAATACACACCACCGATTGATAGTCTCAATATGTCCGGTCGGACAAGCTTTGCGTGCTGGCAAGGAAAGGATTTGGCTCGCCTTAATTATTTTTGTTTTAATACTTTTTTAAAGCGTTTGATATAAATCAAAGGTACTGTAAATACAGCTCGGGAGGAGCGGGTTCCTTCCTTACCCACTTTTTAGACTGGGTTTCTGTCCAATAATTTTCGGTGAATTTAATTTCATATTTGTGTTCTTTACAGTCATGTTTGTAAAGGGATGCTGTCGAGCTACACATGTAATATAATGTCATTGACATTTTTAGATAGTTTTTAATGCAGAAATAAAATGAAATCAGGATTTTATCGATTTACCTCCTCTTGGAGGAGATGTGAGGTATAAAAGGAACATGAAAGGCTGAGTTGTTCTGAGCTGTCTTAGGAGTGCTCATGGTAAGCCAAGACCTGCTGTCCTGGGCCTGTGACAAGAAGGCCTGTCAATCACTCAGTGACTCTGAGCAGCCTGAGCTAAACCCTGAGTCTTGGGGACTCTTGGCCAAACCCTGACGACTTCATCGAGGAATGTTCAGCCTTCTAGACTTGCTTTTTTATTGCACCCACCCCCAGCCCCCACTGAAAAACAATGCTGGTGGAAAGTGCCTCTTTGGGAATTTAATTTGTATGGAAAGCATTTTATTCTTGTATCCAAACCTTCCAGTCTGTGTAGGGTTTTCCATTTGCTTTCAGCAAAGACTATTTTTCACTATTTTTCTTGTCCAAAATTTTTATTAAGAAACTGAATGCTTTTACCAAAAATGGGCATCTTTTCCTTCCCCTTCACCCCCTTCTTCATTCACAACATCCCCCAGACCCCTGAAAACAAGCTAATTTAAAGAAAGCACGTTTCTCTTAAAATAATTCCCATGGAATTGATTTTGTTGTGGTTAATGTCTGGTTTGCCTCTCTTCTGTCTGGAGTTGGAAAAAAATTCCTTGAAACATTATCAGACAGTGCATCTCTACAGCCCAAATGAGGTTCTAAACATCTCGTTTATTGATTTATATGATAATCCAGTAACCATAATTACGGTCACTGGCTTATTTGCTATATGTCTACTGAAACAGTTGTGCCCAGTCGTTCAAAAAGTGGATCCCTTTCCAAAAGTCTCACAACTTCAGATGTATTTCAGAAGGAATGTGCTTACTGGATTCAGAAAGATGCTGTGTATTGTTATGTGTACATGCATGTATTTCTTTATTAATATACAGATATTTATAAAATACGTGCATATGGTTAGAAGTGAAAGATCACAAGATCTTGTGACTGATTTTAGTTTTGCTTTCAACCAAACTTTTCCACGGTGACCTGAAAACAATGTCCATCCAGATCAGGAGGCAAATAGACCCGAGGCAATTTGACACACTGGTTAATCAGTTTTGCTTTCAGGTTCTATGTGAAAAGAAAATATGGGGCCCTGTACATGTGTGGCAGCATGGCAAGTATGGACTGAACTATATATGGACTGACTATACCTTCATGGACTGAACTGGGCAGCTTCAGTCTGTGCCAGACAGTCTAATAGAGAGTGAACAAGCCTTCACAGAGCCTGGTTCACACTGAAAATGCATGAAAGAAAATAAACATGCGGATCTGTGTCCCTTCGTAAATCCAGTTTGCAGGAATGGGCTTCTTACTCGCACTTACTCCTGCGTGTGTAAGTTAGGAGGCGAGTAATATAAATTGGAGCCTAATTTTTTCTTTGAAGCCATTAACACCCACCCACAAGCAACAGGAAACAGACTTCAACTTTAATTAGTACCAACACGTTCAAAATTCACCCTATATTTGCCTTCAAGTGCAGCAAAGCAGCTTCAAAGCTAAAAGCTTCTTCACTTTCTAAGTAATAATGAGGTATTAATGAGGCAATTAGAGGCTTGTAAACATGGTGTCAAAGAGATATGAACTAATCACCAGCAACAGGAAAAAGACAGATCCCTCCGACTTCAGTGCTCTGCACTCTCCCTAGCCCCCTGAGGCATTCTGTGCTTGTAAACTAATCCACAAAAATGTTCTAGATTAATTCAAAACACTATCCTCTTTTTAATTCCCCGACTGTCTTCGGGCTTGTTTCTGAATAGATGCTCTGTGTGAAGGCTTTTAAATACGCACTTTTGTTATTGCAATAAAACCCAGATTGAAGTTCTCTTGCACTAAGCTGTCAATTTATATTTGGCTCCCCTCTTAGATACATATGAAATACTTCTAAATGATTTGTTTGAGAATTTCTTCCAGTTTATTTCCTTTTAGGCTATTTAATTAAAAAAATAAAGCATGTAATTTAATTAGAACTGACGAACACTACATTTTTTTCCTCCTTGGATTTAAAATGTTAGCATTGAAAATGAAGGATTAAGTACACCGGTTAAATCTTTGAGTGATGCAGATAGGGCAGGAACAAACATTTCCTCTCACAGATTTGTTAGCTGGAGTGTTGGACTGAGATTAGTGTGATCTGACTTTGTGAGAGTTCCTTTTTTGATTCTCATTTCCTTGCAGCAATACAGTTCAGAACTGATTCTGGACCATTTTCAGATGCCTGAAATCAACCTGTCGTGCTGCTTTCTGTTGCTAAAGGAAAACTCACAGCAGGTTTATCCACAGTGAGATATTAAATGTGGTCCCACTGTTGTGATATATTTTGAGGTTGTCCCTATTAGAAAATCATAGAATCATAGAATGGTTTGGGTTGGAAGGTACTTTAAAGGTCATCTAGTTCCATCCCCTTGCCCTAGGCAGGGACACCTTCCACTAGACCAGGTTGTTCAGAGTCCCATCCAACCTGGCCTTGAACACTTCCAGGGATGGGGCAGCCACAGCTTCTCTGGGCAACCTGTTTCCATTGCCTCATCATCCCCTCAGGGAAGAATTTCTTCCTAATGATTCCAAACTATTTTGTATTTTCTAAATCCAAGTAGAGAAAAAAAACCCAAACAAACCACAATATAAAAAATGTCTCAGTGAGGCTTTAGGAAAAGCATAGACTGAAGAATTTCCTAAGATGGGAGCAAACACATTCTTACAACACCCCTGATGTGTATGCTCCAAATCTTCATGTGACAGTTGAAATTCTGACCTCTCTCCTTCCTTCAAATTATCTCCACAGATGGTATTGCTCCACAACTGAAAGTTCTGCTGATTTGAGAGAGGATTTTTGGATGTGGCATGTTGTCTCCTGGAGATGAGGGTGAAACTCCATATCCGTTCGCTGTGTGATCTCATTACAGTCAGCTCTCCAGGGGTGAGAAGTGAGTTCACTAAACCAACTTATTGTGAAAAAATATTTTGAAACATAACACACTGTGGTTTGATCCTGCATTCTCACAGGTATATGTTGGAAATCACTTGGTTGAAGTCAGTAACATGTGTGTTAAGCTCTTAGAAGTGAAAACAAAACGGAGGCCCTAATAGTTTTTCCTACATCAGGAATTTGATCTAATCCACAGGAAAATTGTACATGAGTTCAACAGTCCAGCGCTTTGCCTAGTAGTGTGCAGTTGATTATAATGCTGGAATTGTCCCTCGACAGACCAGTTAAAAATGGTCTCCAAACATTTCTGAGAAGAATTCTTATAAAGATGAAGGTGGTGAATCATGTCTGCAAATGCGAAAGCCAGTGCTGGCCTCTCCAGAAATTCAATTTATTGTTTGAATTTTCAGCGGTATTTTTTCTTCTGGACGTGATTCACCTCTCATAGCAGCTGGTTATTTTTGCAGTAGAGACTTGTGAGTGTTCAATGCTGTCACAACTGGCTCTTGTAGAGGTTAGCTAGCAGAACTTCGTGGAGTTTCTCCTTCACTTAAGCCCATTTAATTTATGGCTGATTTAGGAAATTTCAGTATTTATTAAAACATTTGCACACTGAAGAATCAGCCTCCCCCTGTGGTCCAGTGCAGTCTAATAGTGTCTCTCCCCTCAGTATTAATTCTTGCAAAGCTTTAGCCTGTACTTGGATATGGCCAGTTCTTTTTTCTGGATGTGAGATTTTATTACAGCATCACTGGCCAAGCGAAGCAGCTCTTGGGTATCCCATTGTGTTTGTGGCAGACTTTGGGGAAGACACCACCCCTTCCATGTTGCATGTAAATTCCCAGACCACAAGCACGCAAATTCCTGGCTTTCACCCAGAGCTTTGTGCCTGGGAGCTCAGAGCCCCGTGAAGAGTTTGGTGTGTGGTTGAAGGGCCAGGAAGGTTGACACTTGGGTGAAGATTCCATTAGCTCTCATTAAGCAAACACACACAGGCCAGAGTCATGGCCTTTCCAGTATTTCTTTCCTCAAGCATAAGAGCCAGTGTCTGTGATCCTGTTAGGAAGAGATCACAGCTACAGACATCAGCAGCAAACACGGCTTGGGTGGTTCCTTCCAGGCAGACAAAGTGCCTGAAACCTCTGACTTGTACTGTGAGTTTAAAGGAGTTTGGGGCTGATGACCCTAAATGCAGCTGGTCAGTAAATCACAGATCTGGCCCAGAGTGCCAGAGAGGAGGGAAGCCCGTGTCCTGCCGTGCGTGTGTGATGCAGAGGCCTGTGGGAGGGGGGGCAGTCAGAGCATCCCCATTTCAATGTGTGAGACGAAGCAGACCTGCCTTGTTAGCTCAGAGATGTAGTGCTTGGGACATTACCTTTCCTTCACCTCTTTCCTTCCTCTGCTCTTGTGTTAATCCTACATAACTCTCGCTGCTCTTTCCATCTGGGCGGGGATCTTAAAAGACCCCTACAGTTCTGCAGGGCCTCTCCTGTTTGTGTGTAATAATACAGGATGGCTGGACCATTAACACCTCCTCTGAGCACAGCGTGTTGGAGCTGCAACATTTTCCAGGCTGGGCTCCTTTGCCAAAGGGTATTGTGTGTGCACGCTCAACTTTTCTTTTAAAATCCCAGATAGGGTTTTCTTTTCTCTCTTCCTTCCAGGTTGTGTGTGTTTTTGCCATTGGTATCCATGGGACTTTTCCTCTTGTGGTTCCTTTACAGGTAACGGAGTCTGGGGTTGTTGTTTTTTGTTTGTTCTCCTTCTCCCCAACATACCACAGTTTCTGGGAAGCTGATAACTGAGAAGGAGAGGCCCAGTGAGCCTGCAGAGTTGCAAGTGAACGTGGAGCCCTTTGCTTTGAGGTCATTAGTTCAAACAGAACTGAAGTGACATCTGCAAGGTTTTGCCATCTGAGAGGTGGTAGCTGGGTTTCCATCACAAAAACATGATGTAGGCACGTTACTAGGGATTTATGACTGAGTTGGATTCTCTGGAATATAATAAAGTGAATCACCACTGCAACCTTTCTCAAGCTTGAGACATTCTTAGTAGCACTGTCATGTGCATACTTTTGAGGACGTAATAAGGGCCAGTTCAAATTCCAGCTGTGCCTCCTGGATTGTCCCCCAGCTGACTTTTGGAAACTAAAGGGCAAGGAACAATAGCATTGCAGAGACAGCCTGAGGCAAGTAAAGAAAGTGATGTTTCAGCCCAAGGACACAGCTTCATGCATTAACACATAGGTATTGTAAGCATATAAACAAAGCTCTGTGACTTCATGAAAATGGGGACCCAGAGATGGCAAAAATGACCTGTAAGTCCATGTGAGTGGATCTGAAATCCAAGTAAGCAGTGAGCAAAAAACATTCTGAAGGGGAAGGATCTCTACAACAGCAGAGGTATCTGCTACCTCCCTTCATGTTAACCCCCTGCCAGCAAAAGTGAGGGGAGGAACTTCGGATTGGCAAGGATGTGTCTTGTTGTTAGTGACAACACAGCTTTGTTCCTAAGTAGATGGGTATGTCTTTCTAAGAATCAAAATTTGACTGTATGCCTGTAGCTTTCTGAGGTAAAATCCATCAAAACTGAGTCATCCTCCTCAACTGGGGGGATGCAGGAGTTCTGTCTCCTACCTTAAGTAAGGAAGATGATGCAAGTAAAAAGGCCAAAACAAGGCCAAGTAACATAGGCCAAAAGCATCTGTAATATAACACTAGCAAGAGAGAGCAGTTGCTGTGGGTGATCTTGTCACCTGCACTGCAGAGTGGTGGAGGTGATGTGCCCAGAAAGAGGTTAAAATTTTAATGATGCAGGAGCAGCAGTGTGGTCTTCTGTTGAAAGGCAGCATGTGCTGTCTATCCTGATGCTCAGGAGTGGCAGTTTCCAGGAGGGTCAATCTACCCTGTACATGCCAGGCCAGTGACTCTCCACCCGAATCAGGGCCTGCCCTAAAACACAGCGAGCTATGGGAGCTGTAAACCTGGAGCACTGTTTGGCTGTGAGGTGAGCCATGAGCTAAAGTGCAGAACACCATGGATGACTCTCCCGTGGGTGAAGAATCTCTCAAGGATCTCCTCGTGTGTCAGAACGGTGACCTGAGGCACAGTGAGGAATGACCCGTGTCAGTTCAGAGCTTTGTTCCCTCCCTGGCCCGGGCTCCGCAGTGGCTGTCGCTGAACTGCTGGAGTGTTCCATGCTACAGTTCCCTGGCATGGGAATGCTGTAATGGTCTGTTTAGCCTGGTCTTTTCAGACTACAAGCCTTGTGTATGCATATGCTGTGAGAGATTTGTCAGAGCGTTTCCTGGAATGGGGTGCTGATTAGCCGGGGCCTCCTAAGAGCTCATAATGGAAATCAATATAATGATTGTAATAACTAATGATAACAAAGTCAAGAATGACAATAAAAAGCTTCAGAGCACAGTGTCCTTTGATTTTGAGGCTTTTGAAGGGGAGCAGAAAAGAATTATTTGGGGACATAAAAAAGGAACCCCCTCCCTTTCATAGAGCTCCTCCTGGGAAAAATATTTTATAGAGAGAGGGTATGTAAGCCAAATCAAGACATAAATATTTTACTTATTAGAGCACAGGCTGTTTCTCTTCTTGTTGGCTCCTTTGCCAAGGCTGGCCTCAGACAGAAATTTGCAGTGTCCATTTCTGTAGTGTGTGTGGGGGGAGCTGCAGGGCATGGAGACCCAGGCCATGGATTTAAAGCCTGCCAGAAAAAAAAAAAGAAGAAAAAAGTCCTTCTTACAGCAATTGTCTTGCTCATAAAATGTGACATCTGCATGGCAGTCGCCAAGACTGTTTTTGTCTCCATAAACAGGGCTTTGGAGCAAAGATGTGGAAAGCCCAGTGAGGATTGAATTGGGCAAAGGGACAAGATCTCAGCAGCCAACCTGACAACAAAACTAATTACCCCGAGAGGGCTGAACACATACTGCCACCTTTCCAACACACACTGCCCTGTGTGAGTTCTCTGATGTCTAATAGGGCTTAGGCTGAGCATGCTTTCTTTTCCTGAGAGAGCTAATAAGATTTCATTCCCTTCTACCTCACTGTTTCCATAAGATGTGGAGAAATGTGGCATCACTGAGCTCTCCATCATCATTGTGCTTCATTGTATCAGACAATCTTCAGAAAGGAGATAGACAGGAAGGCAGAGATGCTCAGGCAGCTGAACTCAAGTAAAGACTGAAATCATAGGGGCATTTCCCTCCTATTAGAGCAGTTCAATCACTTTTAAATCAGTCAAAGTAAACACTCCTAAGTCTCTGGCTCAGAGTGTCCTTACAGTGCAGATTGTGAGAACCTGAATGTAGGGGGCAGTTGCTGAGAGAAGCAGGGCTGTATTTCTTTCTTATGCTCCCTTCTGTAGCACAAGCAAGTGTCTGGTTCTGAGCACAGATGGGTCCAGGGTGACATCTCTTGTGTTCTTATACCCAGTTTTTTAAGGGTGCTGTCTGCACTGGTAGTTTATAGATGTCCAGAAAAAAGTCTAATGACAAAGCAGATGATATCAATAGTTCCTCAAGGTGTTCTCTCTCAGCTTCTGTGGTTCAGAGACATTGAGCCAGGTTTTGTTTTGGTACTTCTGCATTTGATTTTTCTTCCATGCTTTTGACTAACTAACTTTTGAGCCCATGTAAAAGGCTGACATGTGGCAGAGAGCTCCATAGTTTAACAGCCTCTGCAACTGTGTAAAACCTCTCTCCCCTCTTCTGCTCTCTATGCACCTCCAGCTGATTCCAGCTGTTGTCCTACAGCTCTTGGAACTTGCTGTCCATCCCTCAATTGCTCACACAATGCTCCCTGTAGTTTTATATACCTTGAGCATATCTGTTTTCTTTTCTACCCTCAAGCCTCTAAGTGAATTCTCACACAGAAGTTCTTCAGCCATTCTCTCCCATACCTGTCCCAGTTTTACTGTACCCTTTGATGTTCAGTGAAAAAGAACTGGATGAAAACTGCCGGTTTCCCAGGGCCAAACTGAAGGTTGTTTGGCTTGTAGCATCACTTAGAGAAATTTAGGGTTTGTTCCCTCCCTGAATTCCCACTGGTGAGCTGAAAGAGGGCAAGAAAAGGTGATCCAGAACCAGATATGGCTGGTTCCTGCTCTATCAGGTTAACTCTCCAGCTGCACTGTCTGGAATGAGCACAGGTTCAATTGAATTAGAAGTGGAGAAAGTTTGTCAGTGAGTTGGCAGATGAATTTTGCTTTACACCATGGAAACAGGTATGGTAGTAGAAATGCTTGCCAGTCAGTGTGGATTCTCTCTAACTCTATTTGCCAACGAGAAGATACAGCAAAAACCAACTTTCTTTCTTGCCTGGTATCGCATTATGAATCTGCTCAGCCACATATTCATCCCTTGGTCTGTGAATACTTTTCAGGTTGAATATCTGTTGGTAAAAATAGTTCAGAGGTGACTGGTTTCTTTTTAACCCCTGGAAACTGCTTTCAAAAAGCTTTTTTTTGCAAATGCTGCATTTTGTAGCCCCCTTTTTTTGTCCACCCAGGGAATTCAGTCTGGGTACAGGGTATCTGCTAGGGGCTTGCAAAAGGTTATGCTCCAAAGCTGAGCGTGTTTTTTTGTGAAATGCGTTAATAGCTTTGACCACACTGAGGGAAAATACACTCTGCAAAATATAAGCCATTGCAAGGCAAGCTGTGAAGCTGGAAATGTTGTGCTGTCAAGAAAAAAAGAGTTCCTACAGTCTTCCAAGGTGAAATCCTAGCCTTCGTCTAACTATACAAAGCTGGTGGCAGATTTCCCAGATTTGAACAGGCCACGATTTCATCTACAGTTGTCATGGCCTGCAGGGACTGGACAGAGTTAACTCTGATGTCATTCAGGCAGTGGGATTTTTCCCAGTGTTTTCTGCTTGTGGGTCTAGGAACTTGCTATTGAATTAGGATCTGTCTAGGAGGAGTGCTGGTAATTGCAGTAACAAATCCCAGGGGTTGCCATTTAATCTACAAGCTCGGTTTTGTTTCAATTAGCTGTAAAGCTGGCAATGAGCACAAATGGGGAACCATGAAAAGAAAGCTCCTCCAGTGAACACTATGTCCACAAACTCTTCAAATTGCTGACTCTCATTAGTAAGCAAAGGGAGAGGAGAAAATAAAACCACGAACAGTGAGATCCAATTATGGTCTTTCTTCTTTATTTTTCCACCATCTGGAAATGGCTGGTTTATGTTCTAGAAAAGGAGCATGTTCTAGACCTGGTTGTGCAGTCACTCTGCAGCAATGTCATCTGTCTGGATTGAGAGACAGGGTGCTAAAGTTTCATTTACATGGGGCAGAGGTGCTCTCTCACTTCTTTGCCCAGGATTTCTGGGCCTAGTCAGACCTAATGACAGATAGTGCTGCTTCCATGTGTGGAACCAGCTTCAAAACAGAGCTTTAAGCCAGTTATTATTGTGTTCAGCTTCCTCCAAAGAGCAGAGCCTACCCTTAGCATAGTTGAAGAAGTAGGATCTGAGAGCTTTTCCCCAGTGGCATTTACTTGTGGAACTAAACTGAATGTTTAATAAATATAGAAACTTACCACCCTTTTTCTCTGCTCAGGACTCCTTCTGGGCTGTCACCTGCTGCTTGTCCCTAATATCCATGAGCCCAGCAGTGTACAGCCAGGCTGTATTCAGAGTCCTGTGTTTGTAAGTGACCCTTCTCTCTATGGTCACCTTGCAAGAGGTTTCTCTATTTTGCAAAGGGCAGGGACAACTTGCTTGCTTGACCAAGCCCCAAGCTTGGGGTTTATTAAACTTAGAACTTTTCAAGTCAAGTAGAATTCAGGCAAACGCCTGCTGAAAGCTAAAAATTCTGCTTCTCTGGCAGCTTTCACCTGACTTTGTTTAAAAAAAAAGTTATGATTTCCTGACTCCCTCAATTAAGCATTCAGTCACTCAAGTAGGACAAAATATACTCCCAATTATTATATCAACTTTTATTTTCGAACTTCACTTGTGAACATCTTCATCAGTGCATCTCAAAGGACATTTTGCAGATGAGGGGAAAAACAGGAAACAGAAGTAAAATGAATTTTGTGAGATGACAGAAGAAGCCAGGATCAGAGGTGGAATCAGGATTCCTGACGCCTGGAAAGTTTTATATCCAGTAGACACAGATCTCTGTTACTGTTGCTGAAGATGATGATAGCATTTTCATTAGGCAATTAAAAAACCCCAAATTGTTCTATTCAGCGCTATACAACAAGAGAATGTGTATTCAAAACAGAGCCAAGACTGTTAATTCCTTTTTCCCAACCCGCTGGATGTTACTGCCTTATGAAGAGACCTTTAGTAGTTTCCCTAATAAGAAAAGCAATGAAATCATCCTAATTATCAAAGATATTGCTGTGACAGTTTCCAAACCTATCTCCATGGTATTATCTTTCCTTTTCCTCCAGACAGTCCTGGTGGAACTCACTGAAGTCTTGTGGTGTGAACTGGACCAGAAAAGATGCTGTCCATTCTAAATGATTCAATGATTTTACAGTCTATGGGTCATCCAATCAGCCTCTGTGAGAAAGGTCCGGTGCCAGAAAATACTTCTTTTTGGAATAGTGAGGTCTGCAGGGGCAAGGTTTATCTTCAAACAATGTGACTGCCAGAAACTTGGCTAGAAACAGTTCACCACTATGGCTTTTTTAAAGCTTTTCCCAGAATCCTTTGCAATCATAAGCACCTTTTTTTATTATTATTTTTTATTCCGTTTGCAGGCTGTTTACTCAGTGCAAAAGTGGTGTGTGAGCTCATGTCATTCCCATACCAGGTTTTTAGAATGAGAAAGCTTCGTGTTACCTCATGTTCCTGTGGCTTTGACCAAAGCAGCAGTCCCTGACAGATGTTAGTTCAGAGGTCAGAGGGTACAGAGTGACTAAAAATATGTGGTTCAGGGTAGATTTACCATGTAGTATTTCAGATGTAGCAATAAGACTTTGGGGGCAAGGAACGAGCAGCAGGAGTTGAGGGACTGGTAAAAAATAGTACACCTTTCATGTGCCCTCACCTATTAATGCAGATAGTGCTCAGAGGGAAATAAAGAAACACAGAGAATTCCCAGGGCTTTGTTTGAATTGATTATAAGCTCTTATGGCTTCCATGGTATCTTATCTTTACCACGACGTTAAAGACAACCTAGTGTCTCACACTTTCTCCTTGCTGCATTCCTGTGCAGGAACTCTGTGATACTCTGCCCATTTTACAAATGAAACACTGCAGGGTTGAGGGACTGCCTCAGGGTCATGCAGGGAACCAGTCTTAGAGGAGAGAATTAAACAAAGCTCTCCCAAATCCTGATGAGTGCCTTAACCACCTTTGCCTCCCTGCCTAGCATGCTTCAGCACACAGAACAAATTTTAATTTGATGCTGAGATAGACATAAGCACCTCAGGCACTGTATAAAATGGAGCATGGGAGTCCTTTCAGAAGAGTCTTTCTCTGGTAACTAGTCACTCATTCAATCCCATTGACTTCTGAAACTCCCTGGTGCCAAGGGTGGTTCAGCATTGGCCTTTCTCCATAAGCAGTCTCACCAGTCAAGAGGACTGTTGAAGTCAAAATACTCTGGAGGGTAAGTCACAGAACCAGAATCTGGCCCAAGAAAAGAGAAAAAGAATGTCAGTGCTTGTCAGGGAAACTCATCTGAACACCTCTAGCAATTTAAGGGAAGTCCTACAGACACGCCAGCAAAACACTTCACTGGTTTCCATTAAATAGTTATCACAGATCCTGCTTGCAAGCAGATCCATTTCTTAATATATAAAGCAGTTTAGCTCAAACCATTATGTATTTAAAAAAAAAAAATCCGTGAGTTTAGGAGCACTCGAGCAAAGCAATAAATTCTCCTTTGAACTATTAAATTTTTTGTTAGGCAACATCATAGTTCGAATGTTACCTTGTCTTGTGACAGTGGGTTAGTCCCGTGAGCCCTCCTATGCTCTTCAGGTCACTAATGAGCTATTCAGCCCTCAGTAAATAAACCTGTGGCAGTCCTCACCCAGGAACCTCGACACCCCTCTTATAAATACATTTATTCCCATTTTATAAGTGTGATAACACAGGTCAAGCTGTAAGTGGGATTCTTGTTTCATTAATCTAATTGGACAGCAAGGTGGATTAAAGGATTAAACTAATAAATGGAGGTAACAGACTTTTCAGCTGTTTTGGACTGGCACAGCAAGTTCACCCTAACATGGCTTAACCCTGTAAGCCACATTTTTACCACCTTGCAGACCTCTGAGATGATGGTTCTCTGACACCCTGCAATGCTCTGCTAATTCCCATGCCAAAATATTAGCTGCCATCCTTTACCCTCTGTGAGTTACTGGGCCTGAGCCAAGAATCTGTCAGCATAAGAGAAGTGAAATCAGGTGGTGCAAGCCTGATTACAGTCCATTGCAGTCTCACCCAGCCCTCCCACTGGTCGTTTCTCAGCAGACTCACTGGAGATTGTTCTCCTGCCAGTTCATCAGTCGACAACATTAATAAATGGTTATAAAGATAAGTTCCATCTTATCCCAAAGGCCTGCAGGTGATAGAAAAGATCCCAGCAAAGAGATGCAAGAAGTAGTCTCAGCTTGGGACTTTTTTGGTAGAGCAGAGGTAGGCAAGACCTCCCTGGGAAGCAGTGTGCTCCACAGTCAGAAGCATTGAATGAGATTGTGACGTGTGATCTCAGTAAAATCCCCCTGTCTCTGAATTTTCTCTAATCCTGTTTCCTGTATCCAGCCAATGAAGACTGTCACACACTGCACAGCTCCCCATTTCCCTCCCAAGGTCTTTGCTACAGTAGAAAAGGAGGTCTGGAGCAGACCCAAGGACCTTTCTCACTTTGCCACGTACAAGTGCCCTTGGCAAAATCTGACCAAAGTTATTTATATACTATCACATGCACACAGAATTTGAAAGTCTTCATGCTTTGAGTAGGGTCCACATGTGTCAAAATTTGAGATGCTCCCAGGCTAAAATGTAGTGGGGTCCTTGGATTACACAAGCATTATCACATAGTTCCCCTGCTTACCTTTACTGGTGGCTGAGGTAAAAGGCTAAATAATGTTGATGACAACCTAGCTTTTCATCACAAGGTTTTTGGAGTATGGGTGGTCTCTTTGTAGGACACCAGCTGGAGTAAGTTAACCTTATATTTCCCATAGAACCTCTTCTTCATCCTACCCTCTCTAATTTGTTCTGAATATAATTAATTTCATCTCCCACAGTGGCCTTTCTCTCCTGTTCCTAGGAGGATGCTGCCCTTCCTTACTGAATGTTCATCCTTATGCAGAAGAGTCAACATTTTGGCCCATGGACCAATTTTGACTGGGCTCCTGGATCAAAGAATGTGCCTTGTAGCATTCTCCCTATCTGCATAGCCAGTTACCAAGGTTGGGAATGTGAGAGGAAAGCTGGTGTTCCTGCATCACATGATATACAGCTCCACACTCACTCTGCTCCTATGTTGGGCCAGTGGCCAATCCTCCTCCTAACTGCCTAATCTTGTAAGCCAGAGAATCTTGGATCTGTCTCATTTCTGGGTGGGACCAGATATTGAAGATACCAGCCAAGGTGTCATGTCCAGACCACAGGCATAGAGTAAGTCTTAATTTAGTCCGATTGTCATCACAGAGCTGTCAGACTAGGAGCAGCCCTGCTTACAGACAACACACGGGAAGCTTCCTGTGAATCCACACAGGAAATATTTTCCCAGGCAAGACCCATTTCAGCCAAGCCATTTTTTAAATGAGTGCCTCAGGAAAAGGCTGTGGTTAAAGGCAGAACCTCCTCTAGCTCACCCTAAGATTGGGGAGGTCTAGGCAGTGACAGCAGAAACACTTTTCCTCCCATCTGGCAGAGACACTACCACAAATTTCCCTTCAACTCCTGAAGTAGAGTTGAGAACAGCAACCAGAATATGGTGGATGTGAACCCTCTCTGGGGCCTTGGCAGAGAAGACACACTACTTTGTCAAATTATCAGAACTTGCGGTGGAAATGACCTATTAAACCTCTTTGCTCTTCCTACTGTCGTCACCCTGAGTTCTTCCTTTCATAGGTCTGTTAATGCTTTGTCAAAAGGCAGAAACACAGCTTTGACATAAAAAGCTGCTGTTTACAGTCGACGGAAAGCTTACATTAGACTGGGCCACCTGAACCCCCTCACCCAACATAAACAGAATCTATCAACACTGCTTAAGCCATTAACCCTGACAACTGAGGTTTTCCAGGGAAAGCCCTTATCAAAAAGGGGGCTGCAAATGAAACCCGATGAGAAAAATCCTCATTGCCCCAAATGTACTCAAAAAACTTCCAACGAGAAGATGTGGATGAGCCTTGTTAGGCTCACCCTAATCCCTTTGACAAGCCGGGGATTCCTTCAGATTGGAACACAAATCCTCCAGGCATTTTGAGTTTTCATCTTCCTCTGCTCTCCATTGCAGTGGCAGCTACGATTTTTAAAAGATCGTTATCTGATCAACGTGGGATAGGAATGTTTGGATTTGAGCATCTAAGTCATTAGTGGAGAGGTCCTGCCATACCCAGTGAATTCTGTTCAGAGAAAGCTCCCCTTGAGTGCTCCCCTCAAGTGTTTGTGACTCCTCTCTTTCATGTGCCCAGACACCAATAATCACCCAGTGAAGCCTTGAGAAAGGGCTGTCTGAGGGAACCCACATGGAGAATATCTCCTGAAACTCTTCCTTCTCATCAGTGTTTGGAGCAAAGGGTGAGGCAAAGGGAAGAAGCCTGTAAAGAAAGCTTCACATGGGCTTTCCAGATGTGATCAAACTCCTATTACCTCAGACATTTGGCCCTTCTTTAAAAGACAGAAGGCTTCTGGAAATAGGCATTTTCTAGCACAGTGCTAACTTTCCATCTCCAAATTGAGACTTTGGAAAAAACTGAAAGTTAGAGACAACAATAAAGAGTAACAGGAACTTTTTCAGCTTTGTGGTGAGTTTTTAATTGTATCCACACAGGATTTCCCAAGACTCAAGGGAGACAAGGTATTTTCACATTCCAAATGCAGAAATATTTTTCCTTTTCGTTCTCTCAACTGTGTTGAGAAGGAAACAAAAGGGAGTCATAGATAGAGGAAAACAGTAGATCATATAGCAGATATTGCAAGCAGTTGTTTAGATGAACATAAAATTGCTTTCTGAGCTACAGATCTTGCTTGTTTTCCCAAAGGAAAATCTAACACACATCTACCTCCACCTGCTGGAAGAAGATTAAAAATGTTAACAATCATAATTTTCAGATTACAGACTGAAGGTCTTTAACATACTGTGTGAAGCTTGCTATGGGAAAAATAACTTCTCATAGTGAGACAAACTATCCCAAAGCCACAGTTTCCGGATTTAGCAAGTCTTCAGTACAAGATAATAGTAAATGTTAACACTGTAGGGTGGGGGGAGACTTGTTTTTGTGCTGAGTAGATTTTTGACTGACTTTGCCCCACATTGGATAGATATTTAGGGAACAGTATTGACCTCGCTGGACAGTGGTGGAAATCCAATGGAATTTAGTTCAAGGCAGAACCAGGCCACTGGTATGTGAACTGTGAAGGCAACTGAGCCTTTTTCTTTCTGCAGATGGTAAATTCACAGACATTCAGGACAGAAATATTCTCATTTTAATGCCTTCACTGCTGGCTGCAAAAATGCAATATGTTTAAATCATAGAGTAATCTTTTTGATCTAGGTTTGAAAACCAAAAAAAAAAAAAAAAAAAAAAACAAAAAAAAAAAAAAGCCTTTTGTAGTTTTAAAGAAGGTTGGAATTTTTCCCCCTTTTTTTTTTTTTTTAATTTTTATGACAGTTATAAAGAATATCAGATTGGTCATGAGGAAGGATTCTTCATGACGATATGCTAGCCTGGACTTTGGAAGGTTCAGTTTTGGGTCTGCTTTCACCACTGATTTCCCTTGAGGCGGCTGTAAGCATTTTGTGAGATCAGTGACACTTTCAGCAGAAATATCTTTTCCTCCCAACTTTTCCACAGGCATTTCAGCTAAAGATGCAGAACAGCATTATCCAGATGATTAAGAAAATGGCCTAAAAAGGGATTTGCTAGCACTGTCCCTAAAATTAGGACTTTCTAACTCTGAGAACATATTTTCAACCTTCTGAATTTGTTCTGCACATGGCGAGGAAGGTGGGCAGATTGGAATACCTGAATTAGTAATTTTGGGGATATCACTGGATTCTTTTAGTTTATACCTTTTACCTTGACAATAACCCCAGCAATGGGAAAATACGGACTCAAGGGAGAAGGAGAAGGGGAAGGGGCTGGTGATATAACAGAGCTGCCAAGCGTAATGTCCAAATATTACCTCTGCTCTCTGTGGCTCTAGTTTTCCGTGTTTTGTTACCAATGGAACGCTACATTTTTTGCACAATGCATCGGTGGGTCATCAACATCATCTCTCCTGATCCCAGGAGGAGCATGGAGAAACCAATAATCTGTCACATCCTCCTAAATCTGAAGACTCTCCCACCAGATGGCTGGTCCACAAAGCGCAGTGTCCCACCACAGACACTGAGCAATTCTGAAGGCGTGACAACAGAATGTTGGTATTTTATTGCTGCCACATCCCGCCCTGCTATTTTCTTTCCAATCAGTTAAACATTGCATCTGTCAAAGCTCAGCTTAGGTGACCTTGAGTATCTGTTCTAAGCTGAGGTTTAAAAATAGTAGACAGAAAGTGTGCGCGCCTTTTTTTCTTGCAAGTCTCCAGAGAATCTTCCACAAACCAAAGTGTGTTTTCTGTTCGAGTTTACATCAACAATCAGATCTTGGGGACTTCTGTCTGTGTGTGTTGCTGTTACTGATTTTTTTTTTGTGTGTGTGTGTATGTGTGTGTGTGTCTATCGTGGCCCTTGTTTCCTCTGGAGAAAGGAGACAGTAAAACCCACTTGAAAATTTATACACACAGTGTCAGGAACCCAGTCCATTCATCTGAGGACGCTCCTGCTGCGTTGGGTAAAATGCCCAGAAATATTCAGAGCTGTGTTAACCACAATTCTCCGCTTCCACGTTGTGCCTTATGCCATATTTGGAAGCTGTGATTCCTTTGCTCCATGCGTCTGACTCAGAATTTGCATTTACTTGATACCAGCATTGATTTCCTGTCCCTTCGGGTAGCTGTAATGGATGGAGTGGCCACAAAAAGTTCAGCAGGACAAGTAGAGAGAGTTAGTGAGCTCAGCAGAGCAATATCGGATGTCAGGCAGTGGCTGCTCAGATGTCAGTGATGCAGATTCGAGTGCTGGAGTCTGGCAGACACATGACCCACGGGTTGCAACGCGTTGTTAAAGAAATGAAACCTACCCAAGTTATTCATACTTACTGTGACATATTGCAATTGGCAGCCTCATGCTGGGTCTACCCTAATCACTTGCCAGCATAAGTTAAGAATGTGATTTCACATTTAATGATACTTCTAGACTAGCAAAAGCTTCTTGGAGGGAGTGGCCTACTTTCCCAACCCTCTCTGCCTCACAGCAAAATCTTCGTGTAGCCAAGACCCACAAGACTCAAAGTAGACTTCTCAGGAAACAGGATTGCTTCTCTGCTAGAGACAGTGGCTGCCTTCAGAGTCTCATTGGGAAGTCTTGAAGTAACCCATCTTTTTCACTCAGCTCTCCCTGTTGGCTCATTTCCTGCCACAGCTAGGAATTTGGATTACCCAGCAGCTCTCACATGGAAAGCCACACTTGGACCACTTACAACCTAGAAGGACCTTGAGTCATAGGATACCATCCTTGTCCTGAGACAGGACTAGCAGAAAGCTTTTACCCGTTTTGGGGGAGAGTGTTTCATTAAGAGTAGAAATTATAGGACATTCTGATGCTCATGCTGAAGGTAGCTTGCCATCATGGTAATAGGTGTAACAACATCAGAACTGTTTTCCAAGGTAGGCTAAGTGCATAATAGAAATGAAAGCTGTGACTTTGGTTGCCTTTGAAACACTGGTGCTTGCTAGCGGCTACCACACAGTTCATACAATTTTCTCTGCTTTCAGCACTTCTGAGGGCTGTTATGTGTGCTGGTGGGTGCAGGATGCAAGGCAGAAAGCCAGAGGTGCTGGGAGAGAGAGGGCACAGGTAATTTTTGTTTGCATTGCTGGAACTCTCAGTAGTCCTCGTCCAGGAGAAAAGCAAACTGCTGGTGCCATGTGAATGAGGTAGTGTGCATAAAGGCAGTTCCTGCTCAAGAGTGAGATGAGACACAACAGCAGATACAGCTGATGAAATGAACTTTCATTGTTGCCTCATCATAAGTGGCACCACCCTCAGTCTGTCAGTGTTTTATCAAAGCTTTTACACGTGTTGCAGCTTTGAAAGAAAGCAGCAAGTTACCTCCATGGCTTTTTGGGAATGCCCTCCCTAGCATGATGCAACACACTAAAAAATGGGGTGGGTTATAAAGGCGAAGACCAGTGCCACTGAATATAAGGAAGGGTGCAGATGGCATGTGAAAAGTCAGAAAACTATGTTTAAAGCAACACAACAAAGGAGAGTACTGAGTGAACACAAAGAGAAGAGCTATGTTTAAAAATTGCATGCTAAGAAAAGAGTTGTATCTGTTAGACTGCTGCCCACAGGGCTGGTGGTTCTCTTTTACTTAGGACAAGTCTGAAGGTTCAGTTTCAAGCCACCTTTTTCCTGCTGCATTTTTGTACCACAAAACTGTACATAAGTTGCACTCTTCACCCAAGTGTCTTCCCCATGACATCCAAACCCCACATTCCATCTAGTAAAATTTTATGCAATCTGCCTCCAGATCCCATCCCAGGTCTCAAAGTAAATGGGAAAAACTATGGACATGTCATAACATTTTCAGGCTCACCCAAGACTAGAAACAACCTCCAGGAAAGAAATCCTGAAACAAAGGGTAAAACAGGATTTTACCACTCTTGGCAGAGAGAATTCCAGTTGTACAATAACCTTTATCCCAGTGTGATAAAGAAGAGACAAGGGAAATGGCTATTGTGTCATAAACACGTCTGCTGGAGATGCAGAAACCTTCTGGAGCAGATGGTCTTGAAAGGTTCTCACTGCATTTTGCATTTTGCATTTTGCATAAGCCTCAAAATTCTGAGCTGCTCTGTCACATTCACCTCATCTGTATAAAATATAAAACATTTTTGTTTTAATTAATGAAAAAGTCTTTCCATCCCACACTTAAATAAGCCTAACCAGCCATCCTGTAATGTGTGATAAAACTCAGGCTCTGCTGTACTATCTGCAGATGCAAATGTTTGCAGCCATGTTGATGAATGTCTCTCCAGATAGTCTTCAAGAGCAGTGTCTAGACTCAAAGAGTGAGCACAGTGCACTTCTGACTGTCAGAGTAAATGCAGCATTTCATAGAGACTCTCTTTTCTCGGCAACAGCAGGACAGTCAGCAAATATCCTTTCTTCTTCTGTAACTCTGTACAGGGCTTTAGATCAAAGGTTGTACAGGGAGAAAAAAGACTGTGTAAGAAAAGGGAGGAAAGTGTCTGAAAGCTGTTGGGAACCACCTTTTCCATTCAGTTGTCAAATTTTCAGCTCTTTGTCACACTTTATCTTTGCACTTATGTATGTTCAATGAATTCCTTCTCTTTTTTTTTTACTGTTCCTGTACAGCTTCAGATGAAGAGGACAAAGCTAAGCTGAGTCATTGACAGCTGACAGAAGAAATTGTATTTCCATCAATATCTGTAAAGGTGATAAGGCATAAAAAATCATGTGTGTTTTTTGAGAATTCCAAAGAATCAGCATTACAGATCCTTCCAAACCTGAGCACACTGATCTGTATGAAATATTAGACAAGCTTTGAAAAACCATAAAGAAATAGCTCTTCCCTGAGAGGAAAACTTTGTCCTTCTGTGAAGAGCAAAGATAAAGCATGCTACATTGGCAGACCTCTTATGGTTTAAGAATTCAACTTAAACAGCAGATAAATGTCTCAGTTCTTCTGAAAAACATCACTGAACTCAGAAAGAAATGGGCCTTTTCAGAATGCAGTTTATCCCATCCTTACAAAGACATCCAAAATAGCTCAGAGAAGTCCCAGCTATAAGTTCTCATTTAACCTTGTGGAAAAAGTGCAATTAAGTATCTTCCATTTTTAGTATTTTATTATATAGCTCTGCAGTTGATTCTTGGTGTTCATCATCACTAAGTATTTAAGTACCACCACAATTCTGATTCAGCTTTTTAGGTGGAGAGAGCAAAGGGATGTCATGACAACCTGACTGTTGAGCAGTCACAGTCTTTGTTTCAGTTCTTAAAAAAAAAAAAAAAAAAAAAAAAGGAATTAATCAAATGACATTCATCAAAAGGAAAAAAAAGTTTATATGTGAAGATCTACACACCCTAGTTCTCAGCCAGCCACATCCTGATTCTGTAGCAGATGTAGCTTCCTGACCTTAAAATCAAAGACATTTCTCCACTGTAATTAGGGGCAGCTGAAAAGAGTGGCTGACCTTGGTGGTTTGTGCAGTAGTGCAAGTCTTCAGTCCTCATTCTTCTGTTTCCTGTGGAAGTCCAGATGGTCATCAACAGGACTGCGATGTCTGGGTGTCACCTGAGTTTTCTCACTTGTATTGGTCTTTAGAAATCAACATATCCATGCCATTTAAACCAGCCAGTGTCCTTGCCCCAACAACTGATGAGCAAAATACTCCCTTAGTATCTCTCATAGAAATATTTACTGATGTATTCTTTGTGGTTGATTTGCTGTCATGCCTAGACTGCACAAGGGAGAGCTGTGGACAAAAGACCTGCTTTTTTAAGTCATGCCCCATAAGGGAAAGCCTGGGTGATCCTTTCCAAACAGCAGCTGGGAAAGCAGGGCCAGAAAATGGCTGTCACGTTCCTGTTAGCTGAGAGCAGGGCTTGTCCTCTCTGACTCCTTAATTCCAGTCTGCCAGAGTAATACTACAGAGAAATGTCTTATTCCAGAAGCTGTTCATACATTTAATGAGAAGCAACCACAGTCTCAGTAGCCAGGGCTGCCTTCCTTAAGGTGATACCCTGGCAGGTTTCCCACGGTAGTTCAGTAGCTTGGCAATTTCTTTTCTAAATTTACAAGCAATCTCCTGTTACATAGTGGGGCCAGCTTCTGGGATATCAAGTGGTTTTTCAGGTGTTGTATTACACTGGGCTGGAAGCTTTTATTCACCAGGCAATGTGTGTAACCAGTGTATGTTCAAATGACTGTGTCTCCAGTGTTTCTTTCTGCTCTAATTCATTGCTCAGCTTTGCATCTTCCATTGTCCCTGTTTCTACTTCAGGTTCCCATCTATTAAAAAATAAAAACTGTGTGAGGAAGAATAAGGCTTAGCCCAAAGAAGTGATGTCCCACCTAATCACAAGTCCCATGAGCTCCTCAAAGGGACGTTGTTGCAGAAGGTTTTAAAACTGGTGGCACATTCAAGTTCCAATTTTTGACAAGGAAAATCAAAGTGTAAATGTAGTTCACAGGACTGCTGATCAGTGACTGGTCCAGGGTGATGAAGAGATTCTGGCTCTAAAATGTTTAGGACTGTTCTTGTGTTGTTAGTATCTGTCTAACTGCTTAGTTGAATTAAACAAAACATCTGAAAATGATCAGTCCCCCCCCATAAACGTCACTGTTTCACGAAAGAAGACGCTGACTTACCAAAGATTATAATATATACACATGTGTTTTATCTCTGCAAGATGTTTTCAAGAGGTTGAATAAGCCGGTCTATGTGCTGACATGAACTGTAAGCAGAAGATCAGCTTGAAATATTAGGCCAATAATATGGATAATATACATCCAGTTGCACTGCAATCCATCTCACTAGGTGACTCGGGTCGTGGTTTTGCCAACCGAAGTTAAAGTTCAACATCTGGGATAATCCCACATTTCACATGTTCTTGCTTTGTTTTCTCAGCGGTTTGGAGTTCTTTGTAACCCCAAACATTGACAAAGCTGCACCGCCACTGTCTTTGAGAGGAAGACATTAACTGGGCTTTATCCCAAGTTGGTCATTCCAGTGCTATCTAAGGGTCAAGAGCAGCTGCAGAAGGAAAACTCTCCCTAGAGCTCTGTCTCTACACGGGTGGCAGATTCCTCTGCTGTGAGGGTCAGCTGGCTATCTCGGCATGTGGTTTGTATTTACCAAGTCATTGCTTAGAAGAAGACCATTTGTTTCAAAGGCCAGATAGTTTAAGACATGTAAGGGTTCCACTCCACAGGTACTGTTCACCCTTCCTGTTGTACTGCTTTCATTCTGCTAAGATAGTGCAGGGTGAATACTGTGCCCCCACACCATCCTCATTCCAGTTTACAAGAAAGATCAGATAAATCAGTGTAGACTGGACTTCATCCCTGGGAACCCTTGAAGATAAGGCTAATTGTGCATTACAGTTGTTTTTTTTTTTTTTCACATGAGTTCATGACAGCAGGCCTGTGAAATAGTTCATGATCTGGCATCCACGTTCGGTATATCTGTGGTACTGAGAAAAATGAAGTGTTATACCCATGACCTCTAACATGGTAGATAATTCAGATAAAACTTGTAGCGAGCAGAAAAATCTCATTTGTCATAATCCTGGCACAGACTCCATAGTGGTAGAGAGGCTGATGGGTACAACATGAGCACATTTAAAATCTAATAAATTGTAGCAAGGAAATAGTTGAGTCATGTGTAATGTCCCCCCCACTTTACTGTTGGGAACAGTCTTTATTTCTTAAGTATATCTTGTTAATGTGATGTTCAGCAACCAGTTGCAGAAGAGACTTTTAAGTTTTACCAGACAAGCAGGGAGCATTGTAGCATCTTTCCTTGGGTTACCATTGCTCAAAGATTCAAGTTACTCTTGTTTTCTAGCAAGCTCACTACAGAACTGGACAGGGTTTTCTTTGACAAAACTGTAGGCCATTTGCAGCCTTTTAATGGTCATTGCCCTGCAATCAATACCCAGCTGATTGAATTAAAGGTATGATTATTCTCCTAATGGATTTAATGTAAAGCTTGTGTGGACAGTCTTGCACAAATAAATTTCTGGTAATCCTGGTTTAAAGGGTTAGGAGAAGGTTTAAGATCAACCAAATTAGTTTTTAATTTAAGTAAGTACTCATTATAGGTGCTTTTCTGCTCATTTAAAAAGTCAGGTTAAGAACTCTAACTCAAGGGATTCCTGTGTGGACAAGTTCCATTCAAGGTAGGGAGGGAGCATTAACTGCTGGATAATCCACAAAACCACTTTGCTTCTGATGTTCCCACAAAGCAGAGGTTTGGAAAAGGAAAACACTTTCTAGCATCATCAGTGTGAAATATTAATCTTATTTAAATGCACTGATCCTTCTGTTAAGATTTCTACCCAGAATGTTTTGGGACACATGCAAACAGAGCAGCTCCTGGGCAAGTCACTCCACAGTAACTCAACAAGCTGCTCCAGCTTCTCAGTCAGGACTTTTCCTGGGTTGTTTGTCCATTAAAAGGTTTGACAGTCAAACTGAGAGGTGGGTGTCTCTTCAGCTTGGACTCTATCATCTGTTCTTAGAGACCATCTTTAGAGAAGCTGAATGCTTCCCTTGCTGAGACAGTTGTATTTCAATATTTTACATTAACAGTCTGGGAAGCAAAACAGTACTCATACCTTCACTAGTATCACTGTCAAGTCCAGCTGGAACTTCATGAGAAGACAGTGTGCTTGAAAGAGTTTCCTAGGTTAGTTTTGGAAATGCAGGTGAAGCTACAGATTGAATCTTACCAGCTTCATAACTGAATGGAGTGAAGAATAACCACTGGTACCAACTGCATTATTGCAGGACCAGAAGGACTTGTCCAGCACCAAGTAGAACAGTCCCTAGGATTGACCCCATCATTCCCAACCAGCATGAAACAGCACACACCATTTTTGTAGGCAGACAGGGCTAAGGCATAAACACACCAAGGATCCCTCAGTATTAAACCTGACCTAAGATAAAAATATGTTAAAAGGGTGTGTGCTATTGATGTTGTTATATTTCAGCACTTGTGCCATCCGTGGATTAGTTGGCAGGAGGAACCTTTTTTTCTTTGGACACAGTAATATTTGGGAGTCCTGTATGGCACGAGGCAGTATGGGCATGAAGCAGCCATCAGTGCTATTGGCAAATGTAAAAGAAGACCACAGTGGGTATTATTTGTATGAACACAAGGAGGATGCTGTGTAGCAGATGCTAATGAAACCCCATCTCTCATGGCAGTGGTGGAGCAGGGAGAGTCCTAAACCTGTCTAGCTCTCTGTCACCCAGAACTGATGGTACAGCTATGCATTAGCATGGGCTGGGCAACTCTTTCCCTTCAGACCCTTGCAACAGAAGTCTGGTCAGTAGAGTTAATAGCTGTAGGTGGATTCTTCTTCCATGAATTTTTCCAGTCCCTTTCTGTACCTGTCTGTGTTTAGATCAGATTCCTTCTGCTCCAGTCTACTCCAGTCCTGTTCCCTGATGGTGAATTTTCTGATGCTGCATCACTGTGTTCTTCTGCAGGAACACAGTTTCATTTCCCTGAGCTGCCACAGTAGCATAAGCCTTGAAGGAAACAAATCCCCATTTTTAAAAAAGGAGGAGGAAGAGTAAGAAACTTGAACTGCAGAAGCAATGAGATGATTTACCAACCAGCAGCTTTTTCTATTTGGCGTCACAAAATTTTAGGAGTAGATGAAAACCACAGCATGCAGGTGATCAAATGGAGTACTTTGCCTCCTAAATCAATGTAGGGAAGAGGGACTAGCTGGCGTTTGTCACGCCCGCCAATTTGGTTGAAGTGGAATTTGAACCACACTGCTGGAGATATTAGACAATTTTCTTTCATCTGGTTGTGGGTCGTGTCACATGGTCACCATATGTGTTGTTCCCCGGCACGCACACACACACCTCTCACTCTCCACAGCTGTCAAAACAAACATCAGCTGCCTTGTTTCAATCCAGGAGAGTTTCAGCTCTGGAAGCAGTGGAAACCCTTAGGCTTTTCTAACAGGATTTCGCATTGCAGATTATCTTTAATCCAATTCATCTCTGACTGATACACTTTTTGGAAGCCTGTGACCCATCTGCAGAGTTTGCTAGATGGAAACTTCTTTCAGCTGTGCTGAAACTGCTTTCTCTGCTGGGCTGTAATAACAAGGAAAATCCTGTAATGATCTTCCTCAACCAGTGAAGGGCTTTGTTGTGGTCATGAACAAATCTGAATTTATGGCAAGAACATTAGGTTGTATACAAGGAATAGATTTTACTTAACCTATTGAAGTCTTGCACATTAAATTGGGCTCTTCTGAGTTCTTCTAGAAATGAATGCCAGAAAAATACTTTTTTGTTGTTGTTTTTAAAGTAGTGCTTAGCCTTAGGATTGCACCAAAGACCTGGAAAGCCCAAGGCAAAATGTTCTGTCACAATGCAGAGAAGGGGAGATCTTTCTAATCCCTCAGGTCAGAAGAGCCCATCACAAACTGTCTTGTCCTAATATCTCTAGGAAAGGGTTCAGTGCCATGGTACAGCACTGGGAGAAGGGCTGGAATACTGGAGGATGCTGTTCTGATTCAGGTCACTACGGTAAAATGCAAGTAATACTTTTTTTTTTTTTTACATGACAGTCAGCTACCCAAAAAGGAAACCTGACCCACAAAATGAAAAATACTCTGGCTGGAAGTTTCCAGTCATGTTGCAGTCAAAGCCTGGGCTGATGGATGAGGTAAGATGCTGCTGGGCAGAAACAAAAGTGATCTGTGCTGTGGTGCAGTGGCCACAGAAGCTCTGCTTACAGTCCACTGGCTGAATTCAGGGACAGGCTTTCTTTGCTTCATTCCTGGTGTTTTCAGACTGGGTAAAGGATTCCTCCTACCTGAAGTGGCCTGTAAGGAAAACCACAGCAGCTGTAGGATTTCTGGGGGAGGGAAATTTAAGCAGTGCCAGTAAATGACACATTTCCCTCTGCCTGAAACCCCACCTCCTGTTTTCCAGCAAGGTATTCAAGTAGGAGGCAGGGAAGGCAGAAACATTTGTTCCGAGATGCCATAGTCTCCTTCAGGTCCTCTAAAGGCCAGAATTTTCCTTATTTTTTTTTTATTCCTGCTGCCATTTAAGATTGCCTGTTCCTTATTTAGGCCCCATTCCCCATGGAAACACCCATGCTTCCAAATGCTTCTTGTTGCCCTGTAGCCATGTCTTCATGCCACCCTTATCAGCACAAAATGTTAGACTTCTGATTATAGAGATGTCCTATGTCTGACTTTGTTCGTTCTCTTCGTCTTCTTACCGCGCTGAATTATCCGAGTGCAGTGGACTGCTTGTTTTGGTAGGGTTTTATCATAAAAATGATGTATGGGGTTTGTGTGTGCAGGAGGGTGTATATATAAGTGCTGATATATGTTTGTTTTAGAAGAGGCTTCCCAGTTCAAAACAACCCAAAACTGCTGACCTCCACGATATGGTGTGTCATCGATGGATTTCCTCAGGGTTTGGAAGGGATGAGCAGTAGCTCATCCCATGAAGCCTTTTGCTTGGCAAAAGGGCTGAACTCATGCTGCTGGATTTTGTATTACTACTTCTGTTTTTCTAAAGTGAAGCCCACAAACCTCAGATGAGTTCTAGTACTCACTGTAGCACTTAAACAAGCTCTAGTACCGAGCAAGCTGATGTACAAACCCAACCCAAGCAGAGGTAACAGCACCAAGACAAGCTGGAAAAATGATAATGACATCTACTTTTTTACTAGTTCGTTGTATTTTGACTGCAGAGATTTTCTTGCAAGCCACAATCATATTTCTGCTTAAATCTTCATTTTCATTAGAATGAGATCGGATAGCGATGGGTAAAAACAGCAAACATTTTTAAATTAAAATGTGTTTTGGAAAAAAAAAAAGAAAACAAATACTGGAAAATAATAACAGGGTAAGGAGAGAATAATGGCATAAGGGAATTCAGTAGTTTATTGCAGAACTGTGCTAACATAGTAAGAATTCAATTTCTAACAACCACAACGTTTAGACTACAAGAGACACTCTTGGTGTGATTATTCATCCTGCTCCTTACAATTTCAGGAACAATGGGAGCATTCCATAGGGTAAAAGTTTTCCCTGTAGAGTAAATCACAGACAAGGTAGAATGTTACGTTTATACAGGAGGAGCAGAAGCTCAGAGACATTAAAGGTGAGACATCTGAAAGTGCTCAAACAATGCCCCCTTTGAAATATTCTTTGACACCATCAGACCTAGGACAAGTAACATACCCTTTGAAGATACCACTTAAAAAGCTTTCCAAAATCTGGCAGTAATTTGAACCTTTTTTGCCCCTATCTCCAAGCGCAGAATCTGCCTGCTCCCTCTTTGGCAGTGTCAGCAAGGCAGGAGCTACTTTCTCCCTCCTGTTCATGTGTTACTGCACTGTAACAAGTCCAGTAAAGGTTTTTTTCAGAGCAAGGTTTAGGGTCCTCGGCATGGGCCAGGAGCTGTGTTATCCCTTTGACAGCATCGGGCAGCAGGAGAGTCCAGAGTGGTGGCTGGAGGATGATGGGGCTGGGCCCTGCTGACACAGAGGCCGCCAGCTGGCAGCAGTTCAGAACCAACATCTTTGGCTTTTGTGTAATTACCCCTTCGTTCCAGGGATATCTCAAAGCTGGAATGGCATGGGAAGCCTTATTCCCCCAGCTGCCTCCCTCCCCCAGCCCATCTGAGGAGGGTTTCGCATTCTTTGGTTGCTAAAGTGGTGTGTGTATGTGTGTGTGTGCATATATTCCTGTGCTAACAGATCCGTTGGGAAAGGAACCTCCTGTTAAGTTAAAATGCAACCAAGAGAGGCTTCCCTGCAAGATCACATATGTTTTCCTTAAGATAAGGCTTTAGAGGGATAATATCCTTCCCCACAAAAAGATTTTTCAGCTCCCATGACACCTGAAGCAAACAAATGTCTTGTGGCCCAGCATTGATAGATGCAACATTAAAAGCAATTTGATATCCTCTCCAAGGCTAAAAGGAAAGAGACTTCTCACATGCTGTACCAGGGGACTCATGATGAAGGAGTTTTCTTCTTCCAGCCCTGGGATTCATTCTGCTGTCTTCCATTAGTGTGAGTTTGCTGATGTGAAGGGAGTTGCACCACTGAGAACATGAAGAGAAGGAAGCTTTCTGTAGTGACAAGACCTAGAGGAATGGGAGATGAAAAGTGTTCCCTGAAAGAATTGAAAATCTCCTTTAGACACAGAGCAATCACTATCATGTCAACCTTCTGCTCCTTTCCCACTCACTGAATGATATTGGTTCCCCACATCCATTTATCTCATCTTCATCTTAGCCTTTCAGCTACTACACGCTCCCAAGTTTGACTTGTTGCTCCTCTGTGGGAGGAGTGCCTCAGGCACAGATTCCTCTCCAGCCTCAGCTTATATCACTACTGCATTTGTAGATGTGGTCTCTTGCCAATTCATCCATTTCTGTGTATATGTGATGTGTCTGAAAATGGCCTTCAACTCCTAAAACATTGCTTGTGTACTCTGCTCCCCAGACTGCTCCTCTTTCCATCACCACGAAGAACTTCTGTTCTGCTTCCCTGAGCTTTCCAATCCCTCCAATGCTCTGTGACCCTTTTTCATTGGTTATCCCTGAGCATGTCTGGTACTCTCAGACAATCCCCACAACTCTTTCTGCATTGCAGGATCTGACCAAAGCACCTTTCCTGGGTGAAGCAGTACCTCTATTTAATTAAATGTTTGATTAAATAATGGAACTCATTGCCATGTGATCCCCTAGAAATGAAAAGTTCGCATAAGGTTAAAAAATTTAAGTAAATTCGTGGAAGACAAATCAGCCACGTCCTTTTAAATCCAAGGACGCTATCGCTGGCTCCAGAATTACCTGGATTTATGATTTCTGAAATTTGGAGAAATGTTTTGGAAAAGCAGGACTGTCTTTGCTTTGGTCCATATAGCTCTTTGTGTGGGGGTGCCATTGGAAAAAGCATATATTGGTAGATTGGCATCAAGTCTGAGCAGGTCCAGGTGCTGTATCCACTTGGAGTTCCCTTTGCAGAGCCTTGCCAATATCCATCTCTTGCTCTCTTTACCCCACTGACTCTCAGTCTCCTCTACTAGCGTGTTGCAAGAATCTTCTTTCTCTACAGCCTCCTTCCAACTTTCCGCTTTCCTTCCCACTCAGAGATCTCTCCCCCACATCGTGCTTAATAATTGGGGTAGAAAACAGTTCCTTATCATGTAAATCTGCAAAACCTCTTAGGGTTCAAGACAATTTACATCACAGAGGCTGTGCACCTTAAAGCAATACCGATCCCTCCGGGGGAGCTTCACGGAGGAAGTTACTCATTCTGTGGCTCAGTCAGTTTGCCCAGTGATTTCACATTTCAATCCACAGTTTGCTAAACTCTCCTTTGGAAACGCTGACGAAAATCGCGTGGAGTTCAGTTTAGGGTTTCTGGATTGTAGTTTCTGCAGGTGACTTTTACTTTTCAGGCTGTTTGGCTACTCCTTTTCCCCGGGGGCCGTTTTCTTGCCTCCCCACCAGCCAGTTGTGCAACACAGGCTGCAATTATTTACAGTCTGCCTTTGCACTGACTCACACTGACTGGATTCAGGGCCGAGGTGCAGGACACTCCTCGTTTGCCGGGGAAGACAATCCTTTCCTACAGTTGCAATGCCGCCGAGGGAGAGCTGATAAAATCACTGCATTGTTCTTCCCTGGGATCCCTAAGGATAGTGTTTTGAGGAGGAGCTCCTGAAGGTATCTTTTACTAGTGAGCAAAGCAACTAAACGGAAGCTTCTGCCTAAAACTCAAATTCAAGCTTCCTTCCACTCCTGCTTTACTTTGGAGGCAATGAAACGTTTACTTTTGCAGTTCACAATGCTGGAGGGATAAGGAGAGAGCACAGTTAAATGTACATTTGAGTCCTCTTTATTACCTTTTATTTTCTTTTTGCTTTCTTTTTTTTTTTTCCCCTCTAACTTGGGGCAGGAGCTTTCTGGAACTGGGCTTGTCCTGTTTTTTCCTCACTGTAGACCGGACCTCTAAAATTTTCTCAGAGCAGCTAATACCTGTTGATGTTTATTCAAATCTACAAACTTAAAATTTCACCTGTTCATAGTGGATGTTAATTTATATTTCTTCTTACAAATACAGGTCATTTCCCCTCAGATGATTTTTAAAAAAATCATACTAACGCTGCTTTCAGTAATGACATTTAGGTTATCTTTCATTTGAAAAATCTTGCAGCCAGGGTTCAGGATTCTGATTCTAGATTCTAGATTCTGTATCCTGCTCATGGCATGCATATAAGATCTATCAGAGAGTCTACCAAGAATTCAGCTACTGTAATGATGTTAAACATTTAAGAAGTGTAATATGGCATTAGGTGATTGTTTCAACAGTAGCCAGTTCATAGCAAAGATCTGGAATACCTTGCTTACTAAACACCTACAGAGCTTCAAAGGATGACTGGACAAGTCCAGGGGGAAAATTTATCAAGGGCTATTAAATACAAACCAAGCCTGGCTCAGGGAACCCTTGGAGGCTGGGAGTGTTCAGAAGTGTTGCTGTATATGTTCTTTGTTCTTATTCTTTTCCTCTAGACATACATTGTTCCCATTTAGAAGAGTCATCAGCCCATCCCTGTAAAACCTAAGAGCAAAACTTCTCAAAGAATGTTTAAAGAAGAAGAAACTGAGGAGAAACCAAACAATTACAGAAATAATAAATTAAATAATGGGGAAAAATATTGATTTTTTAAAAAAAATCCTAAGAATAGGAATGCAGAGTGGCACCACCCTGACATTGTCCAAGGAGCCACAGCAGCAATCTAAGGCTGCAGACGGGTGGGACTTGGTGGAAAGCACCAGTCTGACACTGGTGTCCATCCTCCTGTCAGGAATATTTCATGAGATTCCAAACTTCAAACCCGTTTTACTGGAGGGGAAATGTGTCTGCAGGACATTGTGATTGAATAACCTATTTCAACCTCATGACTCATAGGTTGGTTTTTGCCTTGGTTTGTTTTTTTTTTCCCCTTTTCTGTTTTTCCTAGAAGATGAGCTTTCATCTGATAGCAGTTCAAATGTAACTGAACTTTAGTTTTGTTAAGAGTGACCTCATCCTATATTTGTTCGGTACTAGTAGCTGATTTAAAGCCCCCTTATGCTGAACACATTCATATATGACATGCACTACACACATGTCTTAGCCTAGAGCAGGAATCCCATTAATGTCAGGAAAAGCCTATAGGCTTCCAGGGAGCCATTTTCAGAATATTTGCCTAAAACTTATTATCCACTTAGTGTCTTTTTTGTCCATCTGCCTTTCTCCTGGGTTTGAAAGCATAGCCCTGAATGTGGGTCTTTATGTGTCCCTTTTGATGTGTGCTGGTGACCTGTGAGCCTCACCTCTTGCCACTGAAGGGGTCCCTGCACCTGCATGCCTGGCAGAGCTGTTCAGTAGGTGAGGCAAGTCGAAGGCAAAGCACTAGACCTTGCAAATGCAGCTGTTTTATCCCAGCACTGGTGCTGTGGGGCAGTTTTACAGGCAGTGGGGAGATGACTTAGCTGGAGAGACCCACAGCTCTACTGCAGAGCTGGGAGAAGGATGTGATTTTGTTCCTTGTGCTCAGTTGAGCCAACTGCTGGAGAGGAGCTGGGTGTGAGTGCTGGGAAATGCAGTTGGGCCACGCTGGCTGGAAGGTGGCAGCTGGGTGGGAAGCAAAAGGTGTGCTGAGGATGGGTAAATCAGAAAAGAAAGCCCACCTGCTTTCCCTTTCTACCCACGCTTGAGAATCCGTAGCTAAGCAAAAAAAGTGAAACTCCACATTGAGGCCAAAGCAAAAAGAGTGGAAACAGGGAAAGCAGTGGATGAGGGATGAGTCATCTATTTTGAGGGATGTCATAGTGCAGTGGTTTCCATCATGGAGCCTCTGCGGGGAGTTGGGACAAGTCTCCCAAATCATAAATCTAAGTTTTGAATGGCTGTAAAATGTCACTGGGTGTGCAGAGAACATGCTGCAGGAGAGGATGATGTCCACATCCAGGTGCTTTTTTCCTATTTGGGCACCTAAGTGTATGTCATAAGAGGCTGTAGTGCCAGTTTATTACTGCTTTAAAATTAGGATTCCTGTGCTCTTTCCCATCGTCCTCAGCTAACCCTGTAAGCAAAAAAAGGTAGAGCTATTGGAGGGGACAGGTAGGGACAGCCTAAATGGAAAAGGAGTTGAGGAAGCCAAATGAGAAATAGAGAGCTTTGGAATTTCAGCCAAGTTCCAGAGAAATCCCTGGCAGAAGGTTTGGTATTGGCTCTCTTGGAAAGGTCTGAATATCCTGAAGTTGAAAAGTCTGAAAAAGTCATCCAGAATATCATGATGCAGAGCAAGGTGACAAAATGAAGAATGCATCACTCTGTAATGACCTCATCAAAGTGTTTTTAAATGAGTGTGGCCTCAGTTGCACTTCTAGAGCCAAAGGAGAGATTAGGACCTCTGTCTGCTTGGAATTTTTGCAGCAGGGAGGGTCTCTGCCCTGTAGATCCACTGTATAGAGACTGGACTTTTATATGAGGGCTGAGGAGAAGTCAGCCCCATACCAGGCAAGACTCTCTCATCCAGCAGGAGCAAAACCAAAGACTCTCCTGTGGGAAGCAGGATTATGCAACAGGGACTTCTGAGCAGATACTGAAATTGAATCCCTGAGACTTTTGCTCATCAGCCTTAGAAAAAACACTTGTGTTGGAAGGCTCCGCATTTAATTGCTGGGGAAACTTGATCAGAGCAGAAAGGAGATTCCCAGCCTCTGGCTAAACTGTTGGCTTTTCTTAGTGGTTTCTGTCAACCCTGTGCTTCTCAGAAAGTTCCTTTCAGGTGCATCTTTCCTGAAAGATTAAATGCCTCTGTGCAGATTACAGTGCTGGGGATTAATTGCCCCCTGAGGCAGAACAACTGATCTCTTAGGCCATGTGCACAGGATGCAAACCATGTATAAAGCAGGAAGCAGAGAGGGTTTGTTACACAAAACAACTGGCAAATTTATTATTTAATGATAATCTAATCTCTTAAGGAAGAGAAATAGGGAAGGAGTACAGAGCAAAGTCTGTCCTAGGCAATAAGACATACTTGGTTTTAGAAAGACACCTGAATTCCAATTGCTGCAGGAATCTGGGCTTAATCCAACTCCACTAAAGTTGATGAAAAACTTGAGAAGGTTGCATCCTCCATGCTGCAAGAAGTGAAAAGCCATTTGAAAGATGAGAGAGAGTGGGAGTAAAGGTTGGTAAAAATGAGAGAGAAGCCTAAACTAAGAAATTCGTATAAGCAAGCAGTTTTCAAACCTGGGGAGGCTTGGAGAGTCTGGAATTGAGGATACTGGTTTGGACAGTTACCAGGAGAGAGGAACTGCTTCAATATTCTGATCATAATCTTGCTTCCGAGTCTGGTGTTCCTGCCCTCCCTTTCCCAAATTTGTGTAGATTTACTGAGAACGACTTCCTGGATCCCATCTGTTAACTAGATACCTCCATGTTTGTGCAACAGCAAGTTCTTACACAGCTCTGTGTGGAATATTTCAGCCTTGGTAGGTGCTTCAGATACCCCGTACCATAGGGTGGATCAGGCTGTTGCTGGTGTGGGGCTGCCTGAGCCCGTTTACCCTGTCGGATGTGCAAAGAACCCTGAAAAGGCTGGGCCTGTAGGACAGAGATCCATGGGCTGCAAGATGGGAGCAGATGTGTTAGATGATACCTAGAGTTCACTTGCAGATTAAATAAACCACTGTGATAACACACCAGGACTTGTGGTTCTGGCAGACAGCACACTTCTCACATGACAGTGAGTCACATCGTGGGTTTGTCTTCTTCCCGTTCATTTACCTCTCATTTATCGCTGCTGGTGGGTAAATAGAGAAAATGGGATTCTCAGAGTGTGATCTTTACAAAGGCCACTGAAACACTTCCTCTGGAGAGCGCTGATTTGAGACAATTGGGGCTGGAGGGGGAGGAAATGTTCTGTTTGAACTTTTCGGTGAAAAATGCAGATTCAGTGACACCAAACTGTAAATTAATGTCATTTTCTGTTGTAGAAGGGGGAAAAGAGAGAAGTCAAAGCAGTTCTTTTTGTTTCCAAATTAAATGCTTGGGTTTTCCCATGGGAAGAGACTTTTCATGTCACGGATTATTTTTTTTATTTCCTGTTTGAATTCTTGAAATGGAAAATAAAATATTTCAGCTGATTTTCTTTCCCTCCACTTCATCAGATACTTCAGAAAGAAATTTCAGATCAAGTAAACGATTTATTTCAATATTTAATTTGGAAGTGGCAGGAAATTGAAATACCTTCCATTCCACCAGTTCAGATTAGAATGCAATTTTCTAATTCCATTGAGCTCCTAGTCTTCATCCCTAGGACTCCCCAGCCTTCTGCAGAGTAATTGGGGAGGACAGTGCACCTGGCCAGTGCACCAAAAAATGAGTGTCTGGTGCCCTCTATGGGTCCATACAAACCGGTGGGCCTGAGTCTGACCCGCGAATTCCAGTTTTTATGCCTGAAAACCAGCTTTAGGAGATTCTGAAATAAACAGATTGCCCCTCTGACCAAGACAACGATGAATAACTCGCAAGTTCTTCTTGAAGCAAAATTTGAAACTGAGCTTTAAAAATGTGTCTTTTGCCCCTGAATGCAGGAGCATGATTTTTTTTTTGAAGACAAGAGCTAAAATAAATAAATAAATAAATAATTATCTCTTAATGAGGTTTAATATGGCATGAATGAAATGAGGCAGGTGTCGCACAGGGAAAGAAGGCAACAGGGTCATCAGCTGGAGTCAATGTGCCTGTGCTGGCTGCAGTGCTGTGAGCCCCTGACAGCGTTCTTGTTTTCAGCAGAATACTGGAAGTGCAGGGAGCTGAGAGATACACTCTGCTGAGGGATTTCTAAGGTTTTTTATTTTTTTTTCAAACCAATTTACAAAGGTGCCAGAAATAACATGGAGTGCTGGCTGGGATGAGAGCAATTTTTGGTACGGAGACTTCCTGTGCAGTGCTGATAAAATAAACCCTACTTACCTTTCCCTGCTTCCATACACTGATGTGGCTTGTTGCAACATTCGTCTCTCCCAGCCCTTCTCTCTCATCTATTTCCTCCGGTGAGTGTGAAGCTGGCATGGGAAACTAGGCTGACAGACTGGGAAACTGAAGGGCTCTATGCTCAGACCTGGCAAAGCCCAAATTAGGAGCAAGTGTAGAATCTTCTCTTTTCAGCTTTTGAGTTGTGAATCTGAGACCTGTGCTTCTCACTGGTTCCCAGCCTCTCTCAGGGGCAGTGGGACAAACCAGGCTCTTCCAATACATGGATTATGGAAAGATAATGAATAGGAGGCCAAGGGCTGAGTGTGGACCTGACTTCAGGGAGGAGAAAGGACAAGACAGCAATGGTGATGGGACCAGTGGCCCTGCAGGCAGAGGGTTCCCATGGTGGCTGCTGTTTCCTGCTGTGCCCTGCCTTTCACAGCAAAGTGACCCAAATCCCCAAACTCTTGGTGGCATCTAAGCTCTGCCAGCATGCGGCAATGTCATATTTCTGTGGCTGCAGCCCATCTTCATGTTGCCAGCAGCAACTTCCCATCATCCTGTGCTTTGCCAGCACCAGTCCTGAATGGAAGAGATTGTATATTCACCTAGAATTGAATTTTTTTTAATTTGACAGAAAGCAAGAGAGGTCCATATAGAGTCAAACTTACAGGGCCTGATTGATTTGAAAAGAGAGGGAAGGGGAAAAAAAAGTCTTAGGTGCGGTTTACCTTGTAAAGTATGTGTTTCCCTGCTGGTAAGGTATGTATATGAGTTTCCCTCCAATTCAAAGCAAGCTCTGTTCATCTCTTAAGCTCCTGTGTTGCCAGGATGGGCACTTTAGGAGGGAGCAGTCCATTCTGTGAGTGGGAGCAAGGAAGAGAGAGGTTGCAACGTGCAGCTGACCAGAGACATTTCCCTGCCGCAGGTTACTGGGTCAGATTGTGTGGCTCAGTGCTGGGTTTCTTCAGCACTGCAGAGACCTCAGTGACCAAAATGGTTTGCAAATGATTTAATCAGATCCCTCGTGTGTCACTGACTGATGGATCCCACCTTCTGCTGACCTGGATCATATGAGAATTCACCACTTCCAGTGGTAGTTTGTTCTAAAATTAATCATCCTCTCCGTTCAAAATGTGTCTTTTGTTTTCAGTTTCTGGCTCTGCCTTTTAGGCACAGACTGTAACTATTGCTTTTTCTGCTGTCTGAAAGAGTCTATTCACCTGAGGTGTTTTCACTAGGTGAAGATATTTTTATTTCTTCTAATCAACTTGTCTCAATACGTTTTGATAACCAATCAGGCTGTAAATTAATTGTTAAGAAGGGTTTAGTCTATCCCTTTACTTCTAGTATTGTGTTTTACCCCCCCAAACAAACAAACAAACAAACAAGCAAAAACTTCTCCAAACTTTGGTATGTATTTTAATTATTCACACAGGAACTGCTACAATACCAAGACCACACATAGAGAGAGAGATACCCCTGCCTACATGGCTGTCTGTTCCTCTGTTGATCTAGTCAAGTAAAAGTGATATATTTAGTTCCTTTCCATTTTGTCAGTGCGTCCTCTCTAGACTCTTCTGCAGATTGCAAATAACTAAACTTTGCCTAAAACTTGCCTTTATTGATGTGTTATCATGGTTAGTATGTGGAACAAACAAGCCAGTTTGTATGTGGAATGTTGCACTGTGCTGCCCAGAGCTTGCACATCATGTTTACCAACTGATTTCAGCTTTGCATATCAAACTTTCCTTTCCATAAAACATTATTGATTGGCATTATTTTTACTTTCAGCCTTCCATTCTTTCTTTGCCTTTCAGCTGAATCATCTATCAACTCTTCCATTCTTTTTGCCCGTGCTGGTTTCAGGCTCCCTGGATGAAAATTGGCAGGGTAAAATGCTTTTTCTTTCTGAAACTCCCCCTGTGCTTACCATGTGTCAGTCCTCTTGAATTTCTCCGCTTTTTAGGACATGCTAATCATCTACTGACATTTGGCCAAGCCTTTGGGAGTTTGTATGTGCACATAGACTAGACTCTCTGAGGTGAATCCTCCTTCTCCAATATTGCTGTACTCCTTCTGAAATGTTCCAAATCCAGAGCTAAACTACCTGCTGAATATTTTTTCTTTTCTCAGTTGTCTCTTATCAGCAATTTTACACTGTCCAGTCAGGTAACAGATAATTGTTAGAATTTCTGTTATCACATTCTTGCTTAAGCACAAGTCTTTGCCTTCCAATCTGCCCACAGTAATTTTCCTGATATCTTTTGCCTCCTTTATCAGTTACCTGCAGTTCATAGCTTCTAACTGATATTTAATGCTGCTATTGTTTCTTTAAAAAATGGTTGCATGTAATTATTTCTATTACTGTTGGGTTTTTGTCTGAATTCGGCTTTTAGCCAGAACTGTCCTTGTTCCTTGATTGGGAAATTAGTGGTTTATTAAAATACAAATAAATAGAGAGGAGGAGGCGGTTAATGATGCAAAAGTTGGCTGAAATAGTGATCCCCTTAAAAAATAAATCCCGTGCCAAGAAAAATACGTGAAGTCAGGTCATAAAGACCCAGTCTCAATTGCTGTGTCAGGAGAATATGAACATACAGAGATAAGAAGTTACTATGCATCCTAGGTTGTTTAGGGAATAGCTTAATAAACATAAGCCTTTGATGGGAGGCAGTGAAAGAGCAGAGGAAAGCAGCACAGTCCATCTTCCAGTTCAACAAAAATTTGTAAATGTTTCAACTGTAACAACTGATCTCTTTTCTGGTCCTGACACACCTGCAGTGGATCTTGTCAGATTGGATTTTTAGTTTTCTTTTAATAATGAAAATCAGCAGTATAGGTTTACAAAGAGTTAATCTTGCCTGGTAAACCTGTATTTTTTTAATCAGAGTTCTTGGATTTTAGGGAAGTATATAATCACAGTGTCTTGCAATGAAACCTACTTAGGTAATCAATGCAAAGCTGTCTTGGAGAGAGGTACTGCTGTGGGGCTACAAAATGCTCTCTAAGGGAGTAATGAAAACAGACAGCTTTAAGATGCAGGCAGGGGTGGGTTTTTTTGTGGATCCCTGATCAGATTGGTATAGATCTAGGTTCTCGACTTGTGGAGCTGATTTTAAATGAAACAACAAATCTTCAAGATCAATATATGTTCTTGGTCATGAAATCTGCTGCAGTCTTTAACTGGGAAATGGGATGATGGTGAAGACAGAGATGGGTTACTAAAAAGAAAGATAACACAGGAGGGAGAGAAGCAGGCTAGCAAGGAAGCAGGTTATGTGGAAAAGAAATCTGTAACCAACCTCAGCTACTCATGAGAAAATAGCCACTCTCCATGCACAGATCAAGAGTGTATCCCCAGCCACTTACAGGACATGTGGAAGTCACCACTGAATTCTAAATCAGCTTGCAAAGGAGCACCTAGTGGTTCTGACCCTTATCATCACACCCCAGTGTTGGACCTGCTCTGTAGGAGCTGATCAATTGCATGCAAATTTTAGGACTTGCTAGAACTAGTAGGATACAATTCCCAATTACCAAGAGCCAGCACAGTTAGAAAATGGAACTAAAAGCAGCAATATTTCACCAGAGCTTCATTAGTTTGCAACTACTGAAGAAGTACCCTCTGTACAACTCTCACCACAGGTGCAATGGCAGTGAAATCACCCATTTGAGGAGCAAAGTGGTATTTGAAGTGCAAAAGGGCTCAAGATCAAGGGCTCAAGTGCAAAAGGCTCAAGATCCCCCAGGAGCTTGAAAAAATATGCCCCAGCATTACAGAAATATGGGCAGCAAAGGCTCTTCCGTAGGAAAGCTTCCTGATGCCATCATGTATTCAGGGGATGGATGTTTTTAGAAATGAGGAGTTTGAGAGTAAATGCCATCATTAAAATAGCATTATGAGGATCCTGAGTTACCAGGATGGGTTGGTGGATTGTTCCATGGCTCTGTAAGCCTTGGTACTGCTCAACCTGCAGGTCCCCAGAGAGGATGGTGGTTGGTACTCACTGACTGTCTGGTGTGCAAGGGTTGGAGAGTCAGTACTGAGTGGACTTACAGGTGACAAACAAGACTGAGTTTTATAATCCCCCAGGACAGCAAATACTTATTTCTGAATTACATCTTCTTACATCTGATTTCCTGTTCATACTGCACTGTATTGTTACTCTTAGCCTGGGACAACTCGGGCTGTCTCCTGTCCTAGCCAAGGTAGTCAGCATTGTGCCCCACCGCTGATGTCTGCCTCAAGCAGGGGTTTATAGCGTTTCTTCAGAGTCTTTCAACTCTTTACCCTGTCAGAGTGGGCCATCAGAGATGGCTTTGAACTTGCTGCTAACTGACACGTGCCCAGATTTTCTGAAGAGCAGAGGGGGATTTGGCAACACTCCGATATCTCAGTAGCGGAGATCTCATCAGGCCCTTCTGTACCAGCCAAGACTCGGAGGCGTTGCATGAAGAGTTGACTGGACCACTTGCCATGACAGCTATAAATCGTCCCATCTTTTCAGGCATACAAAAGAGTAATGACAACTGTGTTGTAGGCATTTGCTTTTGTGTGAAGTCGGATGTTGCCTTCATTCCAGACACACTGCATTCATCTCCCCAGGGCTGCCCTGGCTGGTGCTCGGCACTCATGCCTTTCCAAGGCAGCACATTGCCAGGGTAGCAGTTTCTTTACCCGTGTCAGTACTGTATTGTCAACTGCCTTTATACGCTTGCCACCAAGGCCTTTTTATTTCCCCAGCTCTGGCATTCAGCCTAGTCAAGCAACTAGAAACGATCAGAATATTTCTGAGTGTGTGTACAACCGGCAAATGATTGTTAGAAAATGACAGATTGCAGGCCAGCAGCTCTGTGATTTTTTGCCATGGGGAGCCCCACAAGAAATGGCCACAATGGA
Organism: Lepidothrix coronata; assembly: GCF_001604755.1. NCBI lineage: Eukaryota > Metazoa > Chordata > Aves > Passeriformes > Pipridae > Lepidothrix > Lepidothrix coronata. The sequence continues at coordinate 382,949 of NW_016690192.1, forward strand.
CCAGACCACTGTTCCATCAAATCCAGGATCCTATTTCCAGTTGTGGCTCAGAGTAGGGAACTATCAAAGAGTATGAGAAAAGGGTAAGTCCATACTATAGCTACTTCCTAAAGCATTTCTGATCTCTAACTGCTAACATTTTGAGCTTGCTAAGGCAGGCACAGGGCTGATGGCAACCTCAGTGGATTTCTCTTCCATGAACTTGTTCACTCTCCCCTTGAGTCTCTCTAAATTCCTAGTGCCCTCAATGCCTTATAGTTCATCTATCTGGTGTATGCAGAGAAACCTTTTTTTTGTCATTTTTCTCTTTGCTTCTAATAAAGACATTTACTGTCCTTTAGTGTTTGTAGTGTTGTACTTCACTGGGTAGCAAGTCAGATTGACACACCAATGACATGCACCTGCAGAAATCTACTCTGGGGCGTCAGTGTTTACTTCCCAGTTCACCCACAAGAAAAAATTACTGACTTCATATATGCTAACTGAGATTTGCTGGCTATAACAGTTCTGCAAGAAACTTGTGTAGCACTGTTTAAGTGACCACAGTTGCTCTCCAGCCGCAGATACTCCTCAGATATTCCCATTGCCTTCTTTGCTGATTATCTCTGCAGTGTGCATCATTCTGCAAGGAAATAAATCCAAAGGGTTCCCCAGGGCTGTGCTGGAACACCAGAAAGAAAACTGCACAGGGCATTGTCTTTTTTTTTTTTTTTTAATGTGTAGTCTTGAGAACACTTTGTAATTCTCTTTCAAACAAACAAGGGGAAATGAATGGGAATTGTGCACATTGTGCGTTCATGGCAAGAGATGGGAGCTACAATACTGTGCTCTTTTCAGAAGAAAATTTTCACTTGCAGTTCTCTGAATCACTTTTCTGACTTATCTTTAAAGAAACAGAAAGTAATCTTTACCTTGGCCATGTTTCATAGCCTATAGATGTATTATCCATTCAGTGGGCCTCCACAGAATTCAGAGAAGTACAGTAAACACAAGCAGTAAAAGCAGTGGGAGGACTGACATTTGTCTTCCAGTTCTATCAAGTGACAATGAAGATATGTCTGAATGGGGGTCACGGAAACATAACTTGTTCTAGTCTAACTAAACATGTCTCCTGACAACTTAGTTGTGGACTATGGGGCTCAATCCAAGGTACATTACCTGTCATTGTCTTTCATAGTCACAGTGTAGCTGTACTCCTGTGTGTGTGCAATGTCTCTTTATAATTTTTCTAGAACAAAATAGTTCATTTCATTAATCCCATCACCCTCTTCATAGGCAGAATCCTCATTGTTGCCTAAAATTGACTCTTAAAAGATGTTTTCAGTCATGAAGATTTTATTTGTTCCCTTGGCTGGATTGCTCCAAGCAGTGCAGTATTTGAAATTTGAGCTGTGCTGTGATAAGCATATGATGTCACTTCTCTTCCCTGATGAAAGAACTGTAATTCTCATGATTTGGTTTCTGGAGTGCATAATACATTTAGAATTCACTTTTAGGGTCAAAGTCTCAGCTGGTATAAAATGATGAGACTTTGTTATCTTAAATATATAATAGACAGCCGGGAAATATCAGATAAATACAGCACTGACAACAAAAATAACAATAATTCCATGAGTTTTAGGACTCCTTTTAATGCACAACACTAGTCCAACATTTTGCCATGATTTTTTCAAAACCATATGGGACTCATTTTCTTCTCACATGTCCTGCTTACATACAGATGCAACACCACTGAGTTCAATGCAATTGTGTTTTGATTTAAACAGGTCTAGGTCTCAGCCTAGAAAGGCACTTAAGCACGGTGTTTAACTTGAAAGCAGGAATGTGCTAATACAACTTCTGATTCTGACCCTGAAAATGTTGACTATCTGCTTGAATGCTTGCTATCATAAATGAGAATCAGGAAAATAATTACTGTGTTTCAGCCACTCAAGAAATCAAATAATTGCTCTAAAATGGTTGCCACTGATCCACAAGGAAAACTGTTGTTTCACCAAACAATAGTAATATTTGGATTTAATATAAACCAGTTTATATCAATTTTGAAAAAAAATTCTCTTCAGGAGGGAGGAAATAGACTCAACCTGGGCAATTTTTTAATGGCACGTTTTATCCTTTTGCTATTTTGGAAATGATATTTCTATTTGAATTTTAATGAAACTTGCAATTTTAAAAATTTCATTTCTCTCCCTCTTTGGCAAGTGAATTTACTATTTGCTACCAGACATGACAGATTGTCATGGTAAGATTTTAAACTTAGCTGGGTAGTGTAATATGACACAAATAGAATGAAGTATTACTACTATGTGTTTTCTTCTGAGCATCCCCAGAAAATTAACCAATATTTAGCCAAAACCTGCATTTAGGGAATTTATACATTAGCCATGCAAATTTTGTCTTCCTTTTAGTGGGAGCTGTTTGTACCAACAGCTTTATGGTCATATCAACAGGGAGGATAAATTCTCCAAATTCTTCATCTATCTTGGCTTAGGATGCCTTGTTTTTTGAAATTTTAGAAACATCTCTTTGGAGGCTGTGTAGCACAATGTTCAGGGATCCTTTTTTCAAACTAAGGGTTGCCAGGCACTTGCATTTGCTTGTGCAAATCCTGTTTGTGCAGAAATTCAAGGATTTCCGCATGTGAAAACAGGTAAAGAAATATCAAATTGTCTCTGCAAATCGTTGTTTCAGTTGTTCAGCACCCAGCGATATTTTAAGCAGTTCTGATTGTCCAATGACGCAGCTTAGGCTGAGCCCATAAAGCCGGACATCATAAAATGCCAGTTCAAAGTTTTGATAAGAGCATTAGAAGCATGTTCAGTCCCCGAGTTCATCATCTGAGACTTTGTAACACTGATCTGCCAGTTTAGAGTCCTGACCATAATGCTCTAGAAAGAGCAAAATTAAAGCCCTTGCTCTGGAAGAAGCTGAACACCCTAAAATCATGAGCATCTCTAAGGTTCTGCCTTGAGTTCTGTGGTGAGGAAGCTCCTAATGTCCCACAGCATTTTGGCGTGGGATGGAATATAAGGAAGGAGGAGAATTTACATGACTCAAACACATCACCACACTCAGAGAGCTTGTTTACATAGGTGCTGTCTTTAGTCACTGAAGAGGGAGGAGTTAAAGAGAGCAATAACTTAAATATTTAACACTGCTTACTAGAGCTCTCTCCTAGAAGGAAAAGATTGTGGAACTATTATATTAGGAGTTTTCTAGGGCTGATGGGAATATCCCTGCTGTTAAAAAGACTTCCCCAAATCACTAATGTAAAGCCTTTCTGTTCTACTGTGACGGGTGTATTTTTGAGCTTCTAGAAGGCAACTGGGGGATGGGGAAGGAGGCCAGACAGTCACTGCTGTGCTGTAGGAACCAGATCTGATATGTCCTTGCAGCAGGATGCCCTGATGCAACACTAATCCCTGTGCTCCAGGAAGCAGTTTCCACGTGGGAATTGATAGGTGGGCACAGTAGCAATTAGAAGCATCGTTGTGTCTCAGTGCAGATTTCTTTCTCAACTCCTGTGAACACAGCTGTGCTTTCTGGCCTTGGAAGTGGTCTTCTTTTATGTGCAATAATTCAGATAGGAAATGGGAAAGGAGTGGATATCGTATTTGTGTAGTTTGTGTACATCCACATGGCAGGAAGGACTTCAGTTTTCATACTTCAGTCCTTGCTACATGAACATCTAGCACTGGACATGTCCCATCTCTTATAATCCAAATGAGACAACACAAGGAACATTTTAGGTGTATCTTGATGGCGTTGGCACTTTTGGGACCTTCTGGTTGGTTTCTGCAATGCTTGACCTGTTGGCAAGCCCGTAATGTCAGCTCTTTATCTTTGGTCTTCCCCCAAGAAAGGCAAGAAGGCAGCTCCATGTGCCAGGCATTAACCTGGGAGCCTGACCTGAGGAGAACATGTCCCATTTGTGCAGTTCAGTGTAACAGAAAAACATCTGTCCGTCATGTCACGCGAGATAAGGTGATTTGTGAGTCCGCTTACCTCAGGTGGATTCAATTGTGGATCTTGGAAAGAGCCCAAGCCAGAGAAAGCTGTTTGCACACTGTGCTGTCCAGCCTGCAGAGCACACACTGAGCAACTGGCTGCTGGAGAGATCCTGTCTCCTGGATGCTTTCTGGAGCTGCTCTGAGACTCCCGGCCGCTCCCCACCCTCCTCTCATCACTAACAATAACCAGATACCCCTGTTTGCCTGCAGTATCTAAAAGAAGATACCTCAATTAAACTGAATGTTTCCCATTATTTAGGCTGATATGGAAGTTTCTGTTGTTCCAACCTCATACTGATTAATCTGTGCAATATTTTTTTTCTCATCATAGGTTTCTTTGGTTGGTTTGTTTGTTTGTTTGTTTTTAATCTGTGAAACTTCTGTTAATTCCGTAATAGATCTCTGTTTTAAGGGGAACTATATGGAAAAAGTGAGTCAGAGCAAAGCCAGTTCCAACCCCAGCCTCACACCCGGCAACCAGACAGGGATGAAGTGCTGCCATATACTGCTGATGGCCAGAAGACCTTGCAGGTGAAGTTTTCTAGTGTGCTTTGCTCCCTTCTTTGGCCTGACTTAGCTTCTGTGGAAGCCAATGATAGTTTTATCCCCAACTCGGTGCCAGCAGAGTTAGTCTGCTCTGTGGAATAGTGCAGGCTCATAATTCCAAAATGTGAGTTTCTGGACTGTGGCTGACACTGAAGCACTTGCATTCTTTCCAGTCCTGACCCAGGGTTTCTTGAAGAGCAACAGAAATTTCAAGGGGGAAAGGGAATTGTGGTGTGCTGGGGGCAGCCAAATATCTCCTCTGGGGGATGAATCTTAGGTCTGTGATGAGCTGGGGGCTCACCAAGAAGCAGAAACAGGAATAAGAATCTGGACTTCAATGGTCCTTGTGGGTCCCTTCCAACTCAGGATATTCTGTAAACGTGTCTGCAACTGTGCATAAAATCTGAATTCCTCTTCTCAGAAAGGAGTTTTTAAAACAGGCCTGTAACTCTCAGCACTTTAATTCATCTAGAGATAGCCTTTCTTTGCTTGCTTAGTGGCCTGGCTTGCCATGATGAAAGGAGACAAGTAAAAGAGGAGTACAGAATGTGACACGTATGATTTTAGAAATTTTAAATGTCAAGATCCTTGGGCAACTTAGAAAATCAACAAGACAAAATGATGTGGGAAGAAATTCAGCCAATGCAGCAGAAAATTCAATGCAGTCCATTAGACCTGGTGTGTTCAGTGTTGCCTGCACGTGAACTCCTATAGGATGGGGCCTTCCATTCCCTGTTACAAATTTCAGCCTCTCTCCTAAACATGCCAGACTTGTGTGCCATTGCTCTCTAGTGTAATTTTGGTATTCCTATGCATCATAAGCTACTTGGCATGTAATCCTTCTCAAGGTTGGATGCCTAGAAAAGGAGGGTGTGTTTGCTTGTTCAAGAACAGGAAGATGATCTCTCTAAGAGGGGGAGACTTTAGTGTAAACTGTAAATAGACTCCATCTCTTTAGAGCAGGAAACCATCTGTATAATCTCTTTGGAAAGTACATGACACAACAGGATCTCAGTTGTTTACTGGGACCACAGCAGTTGTGTGGTACATACTACCTGCTTTGGAGAAGCATTTGGCTACCATGGCAATGAATGTGAGAGGAGAGAGAGGCAAGACATCTGTGGACTTCATCACAAGGAAGGATCCCAGCGTCATGGCACCCCAGGAAACTCAAATTCCTCCTGATCCAGCACAAAAAATTAGAAATAGTGAATCACAGGGTTGTGTTACATTAATGTCATGTTTTCCTTGACATGTGTTCACTCCTTGTATGATTCATTCTAATTTGTCTGAGCTTTTATATCATTATCTGGGTTTTGATTCTTAATGAACTTTTTCTTCCCCCATATCTATCTCTCAAACAGAATTGAGTATATTTGTGCAATTATAATATAAATCACGATGGGTAAACATTATTGTAACAGTGTTACTATAAAACATGGGTGAATTCAGGTGGACATCTTAAAAAGTGGGCTTTGATTTCAGATCACTAACACCAGCTCTACTGATATCTCTGAAACGAAGCAACCTGGAAATCAGGCACCTCAGCTTCTCGTGTCTTGGAAATTTACTTGACATTTAGTTTTTTATGAGAAAGCATGAGAAAATGTTCATTTCTGTCCAGATCCCCTGTAAAAATCTCAGAGGTAAAGGAAGCAGTGCCAAGGCTGAAACATCTTCAAAGCTGAAATGTATGTTTGAAGTTTTAAAAAAAAATCCCAGTGCCCTAAATTCAGCCACTGGTTTTCAATAAGAACACTTAATAAAATCTTTTCTTTTTTTTGCAAGTATTTAAAGAAAAATTATGGGTTTGCAATGAAAAATGACAGCAAGTTCTAGGCAAAATTAGAAGCCACTTATGATAGCTGGGAGATGAGAGTCTTTGCAAGGCCAACAGAAGATCATGCTAGAAGAGACTTGGCTATCCAAGTTCCCAAGCACCCAAGCCTTCACCACAAGAGAGTAATTTATCATACTGGGAGATGAAGGTTAGATATCCCATTTCACTAGCATAATTCCTTCCCTCACCCCCAAGAATTTATTGTTTTGCTAATTGCATGCCTGTGTGATTCTATGTGTACCCAATCCAACAAAACAGCTTTTCTGAAAAAAAAAATAAATCTGTTTTTTAGAAGTGCTTCACATATTGAGTTATGTGTGTAACATACCAAAAAATCCCAAACACATGTAAAAAACCAATTACTTTACGACCCTCTTCCATATCTTCATTGCCCACATAACACCACCTTCTGTGAGTTATGCAAATGATTCAGCACTCAGGGCAACAGCACAAATCCAGGGGTGTAATGTTTTTCTGCTCACCCGCAGATCACAGAACATCATGTACTTATTTTCAGAGGTGTCAGCTTGCTAAAGAATGGCTTTTCCTCAGCACATGCTGACACCACTGAATGCTGGAGGCTGAGACCTGCCCACAACACGTGGAGGGTGAAGCAAGTTGTCCCAGAGTAATTCTGATCTTTGGCTGCCTCAGGGGGTGTTGTGAAAGGGAATTATTCTCACTTCTCCTCCAGGAGGGTTCCCCACCCATCCTCCTGACAGCTCGACTTGAAAGGGTTCACCCGCAGGAAACTATTTAAACTGATGATCATTCTTGTGGTTTATGCATTGATAAAAAAATGTTTCATTTCAAAAAGAAAAAAAAAACACGATGTGAGTAATTTTCATAATAACTTTTTCCTCCTCTTAAATAAACTTGGGCAGGATCCCAATCAAGGTGGTTGGCTGTGTTGGATAATTAAAGGATAGATCTTTTTTAGCATAACAGATTTGTGAACATTGTGTAAATATCCTTTTAGGCAATTGAAGGATTGTGCTTCATAGCATAGGCAAATTCATGGACAGCTGCTTAGGATAAGGCCAAGCTCAGCCAAAATGAGTGTTAGGAGTCAATGCAAAACACTTTCTGCCTGGGCTTTACCGATGTCAAACACAGCTGTGGCATTCTGCTGAAATCTCCCTGGAACCAAAGTTATCTCACCTCATCAAAAGGCTGTGCATGGTTTCTGCTTTCTCAAGCTCTTTCCAGGGGAATAGCAAACCAGCAAGGTCAAGCTGAACAACTGGGAACTTTTCCCAAGGGGAGAGAAGATGGGAGAATATTTGGGAATGTGTTTGAAGTGTGGCAGTGGCACGGAGTGAGAGGCAGGATGCTCTGAGAGAGGGAAAAGATGGTCCTTTCACCAAGCACATCTGGCTTAACAAAAAAAGCTGATTCCAAATTCAACCTCTTTGGTCTAAGAAATGAGCTGGGCAGCTCCCAGGAATTTCCCTGGAAGAATCCCACCTACTTCTGAGCCAGAGGTCAGAGAGAACAAATGTACCTCTCTCTCAGTCCTGTTTCCTACTCATTCATGCTGTGCCTGCTTTTGTCTTTTCTGTCTGTTAAGGAGTGAAGTGGCTCTGTGACTGGACCCTGTCCAGTCCTGTCCTGCCCAGTTCCATGCCAACTCGGAGGGTGTCCAGCTGTGTTTTTAACAGTATTAGACTGGCAGGTACAGCAGTCACAGGCAGATGGAAAATCACTGACTGGACCAGCAAGTTCTCAGAAGCTTCTCAAGACCTCAGTTCCCCCTTTTGATTTCCTGTTGGTTGTCTCTTTTCCTCCCCAACCTGCAAAAATAGGGCTCTGCCCATTTATGTCCGAATCATTCCCTAACAAATTATTTGGGGTGTCCCACTTGGGAGTAATGTTGTTAGACTGGAAAAAGTATTCACTGCACATGGTCCACATGTCGTCTGTTGACTTTAATACTGATCTTTGCTTTCCTTCTGCTCCTCTTGATGTACAGACCCCACGGGTACAGACTCCCACCAAATCATGGGAGTGACACCACCCTGGTGAGGAAGGTGCTGCCGAGGAGCGCTGGCCAACATGGGAATTGACGTGATGGTTTCTGTGGAAATAAAATCCCCTGGAAGGGGTTTGTGATCCCGGCAGAGGCTGATCAAAGCATCATTTGGGTGATAAATGACAAAACGCGGGAGCGCATCTGTCTTGCTGCCATCTCTGGCCTTTGCACACTGGCTAACTCTTCCAAGGACTTCCAAGGAAAGGATAAAACAGTCTGGTGATTTGCCTTTCTGGTAATATGGAATCTTGTTTATGTTTTGAGGTTGAAGTGCAAGTGAACAGAAAGTCCATGTAAAGCCTTTTCAGAGCCAAACTTCCTCCTCTGATTAGGGAAAGAAAATGCTTAAGACATTTCAGGGTCAGGTCTGAGCTTGGGGATAAGCAGTTGAAGGAGGTACAGCTACAAAACCACATCTGCATTGTAAGAGTGCTCCAAAGAGGCCCTGAGATTCAGCAGCTCACCCAGACTAGAGTTTTAAAAGACAAGAGGCTTAAAAATTGGACAGAACCTTTCATCAAGGTCTCCTAAATGTCATCTGAATGTCCAGCATTCACAGACAGATACCATGAAATGCTAAAATAAAGAAATAAATACTATCAATACGATTACGGAGCCGTTGTCCTTGACCAATTAATCCTTAGCAATCCACTGCTCACATTATACTTAGAAGTATTCTGCAATATTAGGAATCATTTGTTTCTCCCAATGGGTTTTTTTTTTTTTCCTTTGGTTGGGGAAATGCAGTCCTTGAAAAATATATGCAAATTCAGTCTGGCCTGTAAGTCTCAACCTAATTTCATGAAGCCAGTTTATGAGCCTCTCATATATAACTTACTGTTAACTTATTGATAAAAATTTATTATTTGGGGGGTGTGCGTGAATTTGGTTTTGTTTTCTTCTCTTCAAACCAAAGAGGTCCCTAGGGAAGTGTTGCCAGGTAAATTACTAATGTGTGTCTTGTGGTGACAATTTCAGGAATGTTCCAATTCCTGTCTTCCTTTTCTGTCTTCTCAGTAGGTTTGTCAAAAGATGACTTGAAGAGGTGGAGTCTGAGATGAAAGAGAGCATAAATCAAATTACGAAAGTATATGCAGAGGCCTTTCCTTAACTGTTCCAATTCTGTAATATGTTTAACCCCAGGAAGTAACTTGATGGGTAAACCTTAGATCATACTCAGAACCACTAATTTTGCCTGAATCCGGTGTTGAAAAGGGGAATTATCCACTCTAAAACTTTATCCTCATCATCTGACTCTCATTTTAAGAGGTAATTCATCTTTTTCTTATTCTACCTCCAACAAAGGTGTTAGCTGTTGTGTAGTTTAAGGGGCTGTATAGAGATGACTCAGAGCAACAAGCTCTTTTTCTTCCAATTCTTTAGTAAGGGGATTTTCTTAACATTCATCTCACCAATTAAAACTCCGCTCCGGCAGAATGTGGTAGGGCTCTGCCATCTTTATCTTTTCAGATTGGTTTCCTAAGGAAGTGAGAAACATGCCTTTACATGCTCCATATGTCTATTTTTCCCTGTCATCTACTCACACCCCCCTGCCTGCCCCAACAGTGTTAAAATCTGCTGATTTATTTTAACCACAAGTATAACAGAGGAGTGCAGTTTCCAAAAACATCAAGCTGCTAGAAATGTCATGGAAATCAGAGGCTGCATAACATGAGGCAATTTATAGCACACACTTACTCTTGTCATACAGCAAGGAAATTTAGCCTTAGATGCTCATCTGTAGGAAACCAACCTTCACTAAATCTGCTGCTTATAGAAATACATGTTTATTTCTTTGATTATGGAGAGCAATTACGCCCAGAGATCACATTTTGGTATCATGCCTGTGTTTAAAAGTTAATTCCAAGTGTTGACGCTTCAATCTGTGGCTGGAAACCAGAGGTGCTAAGACCTCCTCTCAACATCAATCCACCCAAAATCCTGGTGGGTGTTTCTTCTTCATTTTTGGCTAACACTGTGCCAAAAGGTTTTCATACAGCTTTTGTCATTCACAACCTTAGACCAGTTCTGAAAGAGCCATTTTGCCTTGTTAACCCCTGCTTTGGACAACTAACTTTCCCTAAGAAAGCTTTTCAATGTCTTTTCAGTAGGGGCAGAGGAATTATGCTCCCTGCATTTGGCTATTTGGCTTATTGGTCCTAGAAAAGATGCAGAAACTCAGACTAATGTGGCTCAAGTGCTTTCACTGAATTCCAAGTTTAAAAAGGAAGTTCTTCCAGCTATACCTCAGAAAGAAACCCTGGGATTCTCCTGTCATGTAGAGTATTGAAACTATTCAGGTTCTCTCTGTTAATTTGAAGAAATCCAGAGAGGGGGTTTTTCCAGGTAGATGCCATGACAAAATGGAGCAGACACATCATGTTAGACCCTATCTAACATTATTCTGATTCAGGCTTTGTCTGTCTTCTCGCAGCTGGTGTACTGCCAGGTTAAACATTCTGTTGCATGCCCATGCAATAGTGAACTTTTATCTGTTCCTCATCAAAAGTATTGTTTATGGGAAACCTGGATGGTGGAATCATGATCCTACTAGGCTTTTTGTCAGCTGCATCTCTGCTTCTAAAGGCTTTCACTCCAAGGATTGACTCCTGGCCTTACAGGGATAAAAGTGGTTTGCATCCACAAAGCTCAAAGTTATCTTTCTCCAAAGTCAGTGGGCCTTGCCCAGCTCTTCATAGTACTTTTCTTGGTCCCTTCTGAGCCATGTGTAACACCTCTACAGCTTTGAGAGACAATAATTTATTTATATGCTTATTTCAGGTGGTTTTGCATGGAAAAAGCTGCAGATTATGTCGTACCCAGTAACAGTCACCATGTTTTTGCATTAAGGATATGTTTCACATCATGGGGCTTGGAATGAGTGATAGCTTTCCCTGGACAGCATTCAGGGAGCTAGACAGCATGCTCCTACTTTCTTAATGGCAGGGGTTGCTGCAACAAGCTGCTTCTAGAGATGCACTGAGATTTCTCTGAAGGAATTAGCTAGTCCAGTCCCAAAGGGATCCCAAGGGAAAGCACCAGAGACAATTGAAGAATCAGGACCTGACAATAAAGCAGGCAGCTCAGCTATTTGGCAGCGTAGATGTTCCTACTGCTGTTGTTTCCAAACCAAATCTGTTCTGTGTTGTGAAGCAGTGGGAGTTGACTCTGGGCATGCTGCTCCCGTTCACAGCAGGGCTGTCTCGTAAGTGCAGAGAGGGGAATTTTAAGTGAACTCCTGCAGGATTATTCAGTTAATTTTTAGTGAGGACAGCTGGGTGACTTGGGCCCTCTCAGCAGGGAGTAATGTATGATTTCACTGTGCTACTAAGACAGGCACTTCACACTGTCCTCCTGGTGAGACTCTGCAGTGACACTGTGACTATTTCCCAAGAGACTGCAGAAAAATGGCAGGGAATACAAGATTTTCTGCCTTAATGCAGGGGATGTACAGATGGGACATTCATTGAGATCAGGGCAAATGATTCCTTGGGACTTGATGACATGATGGAGAGGCCTTGATCCACTACCTCTGAATTTCAGCCTTAAACTGGAATTATTTGGTCCAAAGTGCACTGACCAGTGCACTGACAGAGAATTGAACAGTGAGTGGCTCAAATTGTTGTCACTCAAAACCACAGCAAGTGGACTTCTACCTCACAGACTTCTCATCCCCTCATATAGTAACCTGCCCTCTCTGCCCCTTCTTAGGAGAGACCAATCCTGACAGTTGATTTACTTTTTAATTGCATGTGTAATGGACTAAAAGACTATTAGAAAATTAGGGCTAGAATTAGGATTTAGGACATTAGAATGCCCAGAACCATCAAGACTCTGTGGCAAATTCAAATGCAGTGTCATGTCAAACAGTTCAGATGTGCTCCCTCGGTCCGAGTCAAGTCATGTCATAACACAGGGCATGCCCTTATCTTTCATTTGGAGGGGTGGGGTGAAAAAGCATACCCTGCTGTCAAAGGCAGCCATATGAATGCCCTGAGAGCTTACTGAACACTGATGCTATACATTAAAGCCAGCATAAACCTCACAGAAGAATTCCAGCCTCATGGGAAATATTATATACAAGGATGTTTGAGAACTAGGGCTGAAGGGTTTAGTTTGATGTCTTAATTGGGACCTGATGCACAGCTGCCACTGGGTTGCTTTTCTCCCTAATCTTCATTTCTTTTGCTTGGCAGACACCCTGCAGACAAGCAAGCCTTCAAAAGCTGAAGAAATGTGTTCTAGGTGAGGGTCTAACAGGTTATATCCCAGAAATCTCTGCAGGATGTGCACAGTTAAACAGACTTTCCCACTGAGCTCTTAGCAGCCTAAAGTTAGACAGAGTTTTCTTTGGATGAGACATGCATTTCTGTCCCTCTCCTGATCTCCAGGCCAAGTCCAAGAATACTTGGGTAACTTTTTCTCCTTTTACAGAGTTGTGTGACCTGCAGCAGATTTATAGCTGCTGCAGAGAAGCAGGTGCCAAAATGACCATGGTATATTGCGAAATTCCATTCCACTGAGAGAGTGCAGATCCAGGAGATGGTCAGAGCTGGTCCAGGACTTTGAAGACAGCACTTGAATGCCAACTCCTTTATTTCTTTTCTTTTTTCTTTCTTTCTTTCTCCTTTTTCCAGAAAGCCTAGGAATTGATTTTCAGAGTTCCTTATGTCTACATGGAAGGAATACAGAGGGCCCCTTGTGTTTGCCAATAGTGGAAAGTTATTATCATTGTGAATGATCAATAGCTGTCTTATAAGAAAGGGCATTTCAAGGCTGGTTTTCAATCTTCCTTCAAAATGCTTGCCCTTGCCAGATTCACCACTGAGCCCAGCACCATGTGGATGTCTGAATGATAAATATGGAGTGTGGAAATTCACCTGTTCTAGAGTCACTGTGTCTAAGTGACACCTAAGTGCAAAGACAGAGGTTTTCAGACAGAATAGACCTTCAAAATGCAAAAGCAAAGCAGAAAATTTAGAGGAAAGATTCTTTGCCTATGAGCTATAGTTGTCCTAGAGATATTCTCTGCCTGCAGACTCAACATCTGGCTGCTCTAAAATGTTGGGTTTGGGCCATTTTAGAAGTTGACATCTTCACATTGTGTATTCCTAATTTCCACAGGAACATTCTTCTGTCCTGACTATTTTGGTTTTACCGCTTCCTGGGGTCATATTTTCCCATATGACTTGTGGCCTGGTCTCCTCCTAGTTCCTCAGTGACAAAAAGGAGATCACAGCTTGGGCATAGACTGCACCTCCCCACAGTACTCTTGGCTTCGTGTCCCTTGGAGCTGTTTCATCCACCCAAGAGGTAGTGATATTTGCTTTTGCCTTTCCTACCACAAAAAAGTGACCACCCCAGAGCCAGCTTCTTCTCCAAACCAACCAGACTGTTTTATGAAGTCCTAGAAACCTGGACCAGAAAATGCCAGCTGGCTCAGTCAGCTGGAGTCTCCTCTAAGTCTATTCTGTTCTTCTATACCATACATATAGTAATGTGTCCACCCTCAGTCTCTGTTGCACGGCCTCCTGTTATACTGGGAAAAAGAAATCGAACAGAACACACTTTCTGATGCGCTGAATTTCTTTTTAATTTATTCTTTTAACAAAGTTGGAGTAGAAAATTTGGGGAAACAATGGTGAAACGTGTCCAAAATATCAAACCATGGAGCAGAATGAGAAGCTGAGATCCAGCTGAGAAATTCCACAATGGATCTGCTCTCGGAGATCTTCCAGAGAGGAGCTGGACTGTGCTACTTGCAGCTTCAAGTTAACTCTACACTGAAAGTTGGCACAAAAGGAAAAATGTCCCTTTTTCTTGCATTCCTAGCGTTTTCCCAGCAGGGACCAGTGGCCAGTAGCCAGGTGTCAGAGAGAACTATGATTGATGAGTGAATATGTAATTGGGAAAATATCTTGCTGCTTCCTCATGTCTAATTCCCACTGATCTTGAAGGCTGTACCCCAAAGCACTGCTGGGAATAAACAAATGATTTTCCTTTCTTGGACATGTTGATGCTTATGAGATGGACAGTTCAATGTGAAATCAGTTCATGCTCATTAAGTGTTGATTTGTCATTTGTATACAGAGGTGCATAAGCTGAGCTTCCCGAATAATGAGAATTAATAAAGACTCATTGTTAGCAGGGGAAAATATGGCTTCCAGTGATCAGCTCTACTGTGGGTGGAGATCCATATAAGTCCTGTACAGTCCTCCTACTGTCACTGAATGTGGATCTTTTTGGATTCCTGGTGTGGATAACTCCACAATGAGGTCACTAACATCCTCCTTGCAGAATGCCAGGGGGGTTTTTGAATAGTTTTGTCGGTGACTGAGTCTTTGAGATGTAAAGGCTAGTTTTGTTGCAATTTGCAATTGGTTTTTGTATGTGGTTAAGACTTCTGTAGGGTTGGCCAGTATTTTATACATTGGGGTTTGGAAAAACATACTCTGAATTGTAGGATATTTTAGGACCAAAAGGGCTGCTTCAAATAAATTGCTAAGTGCAGACTGCTTCTAACTTGAAACAGTGGTTTCAGCATGTGTTTTCATGGGACCTGTCCCACCTGAAGGCTTGCCTGTGTGCATCTTCCACAGCGAATGGAATCAGAGTGAAGGAATGAAGCATCTGAACAGCTGAATGAGTGGTAAAAGATGGAAGCCAGAAGTACAGACATTGCACAAATGGAAACTTTCTTAATGTTCATCTAGAATAGTTTGTTGTGTATTTTTTGAGGGCAGGTGGTTGATGGGTGGTTCTCTTGCTAAATGGGAAAAATTTTGATGATTCCCCCCAAAGCATTACATCTTCCATTGCTTGAAATGAAATGTCAAGACCATATGAAAAAAATGAAAAATATATACCAGTGGCAGGAAGGATCTGTTAAGGGCTTTCACCCCCCCATTCTCATTTCATTATTTCTGCAATTTCTTTTTAACCTTCAGATTCATTGAGTGCCAATGATTAGTTGTAAAGCAAAAAAAATGTTCAGATACTCAGTGTTCTGCAGATGTTATCCATTGTAGGTGATGCTGTCTTGAGGTTAACTACAAAATAATAAAAAAAACAACCTCTCTCAGAGAGAGCCAGAGATCTCTTGGGAGTGGTAATGCAGTACAGAGCCTTTCACCCTGAGGTCAGCAGGTCAAACCCATTCCAGATCAGGAGTGACCAGTAGTGATTACGTGTCTGCTTTCGGATTCGCGGAACGTTGCTTTTATTAGTGCTACTGGAAGGCCATTCCTGCACCTATATTGCAGATCCTGACGATCTGTGTGATTCTATCTAGACAAAATGGAAACGAATACTTTATAAATGTACACAAATACGGTCTTATTTACGGTACAAAAATCACCAGAGTTGTCGTCATTGTTGTCATCATTCGCTCTTCTGTGGGCCGGCACTGTGGAAAGATCAAGGATGCAATTGACTGCAGTTAAGGACTTTATTCTCTTACCTTTAGATGTGGCCCCTGGGGTCAAACTCAGAACACTCATTGCTCCTTCCATAAAGCTAAGTCACTCTTCATGGGTATATCACCAGACACGTTTATCATCAAGAAGTGTCCAAGTATCTTAAATCAGTGCAAGTTAAACCACGGGCAGATCAAAAGAGCAAATGCAATGAATGGATCACGAGAGAAGAGCAAGAAATAGCAATTAAAAAATTAAAAAGCTGATAGCATAAGGAAAACTCGTCAGTCTCTCTGAGTCTGTTAGGGACAGTGGTTACGCACACACTCACCTTCCATGAGAAACAGCTTCAGGCGGTGCATTAGACATGTGGAAGGAGTACTGCATGAAGTCAAAGAAAATCTAAGCTTCTTTTCCTCTGCTATAAATCATAGTGCATGGGGTTTTTTCCCCAAGGGAAGGTGGAAGATTGGTTTTTGCACAGTGTAGGGCTGCATATATTAGCTTCTGATTTTCAAGGAAATGGCACCATTTCTGAATTCCGTGACACGGATTATGGTGTCAGCTTCAACATGTGCAGTAATACCTAAACCTACTCCATCTTGTGCCCCATCTCTTCTCCCTGACTGCTGTTTCTCAAGTAATTTCTCCTAAGCAGCTTCTGTTCTTGCTTTTCAACTGGAATTTGAGGCTGTGAAAGATATAAACTTCTCTGAGGTGGCAGATGAATGAAATCCACCCCTAGCCCGGCCACAGATTTAAAACATTTGGCCTCATCGAGTATATCCACACCATATCCATACAAAGCAACACTACATGGATGTACTGAGTATGGCACTGGAATTCTCATGAGTGATGTGATTGATTCAGACTAATTAACCCATCTAGAAGCTAAGCATGACATCAACTTTGTACCACAGCAAACTCTGTGTTTGGGGATTGCACGTTGCTCAATATGTATGGTAAATTATGCAGAAGGATGGGGGAGAAATCAGTATGGAAGAATTAAAAATAAAAAGTAATAAATGTAGAGGTGAGGATGTGCGTTCTGGGAGGAAACGAAGCAGGACTGCCAGAGCACAGAGGAATGGAAATCATAAGCTTCATTAAACCTTGAACAGGGGAGTCTATTGAACTTTCTGCCGTAAAACCGGTGGTGCTGATGGGCCAGGGTCAGTTCCCTCTCTGGAAATATTACTGTAGGGGCCCAGAACTGTAGCAACTTCTACACTACTGTTTGTGAGCTCTTCCTCTAGCACGTCTTGCCCAAATACTGAACAAAAACTTTCATGTTTGATAACAAGAGAACAATGGTGGAATTGCTTTCTAAAGTAATTTTCATTGGAAAGTAAATGGAAACCATCTTTCTCCATCTCAAGGGTTAAAGTAACTCTCTTGAAGTCAGTGGTGCTCTAACAGTAGGGACTTTGAGTCTATGCCTAAACCACCTGTCTTTATTAATTATTATCATCTATCACATCTATGAGGACAGTCTCTACAGGTAAAGTGTTTGTTTTGGGTACAGACTGATATGATTAATGGGAATCTCCAGCCTAACCAGTGGAACTCTCCCAAGTTAAATTCATCCACTACTCCATCTCTGCATAAACCCTACTTTAAGCCAAGCTTCACTGTCATCTGCAGTTTGCACAAGGCAATGGTCTGAAACCTTTAAGGACTTTCAGGTGGTTTACATCAAAGTTGGCTTTCTCTGAATCTCCGACAGCTGGGAGCTGGCTTGCCACAGAGATGGTATAAAAAAAATAAATTGTTTAATAATAATCGATTTTCTTAGCTAATTTTAATTGAATTGGGGTTCTTCAGATCTATTTTCTCCTTCCAGATCAGTGGATCATTCTCTCATAAAACTTGGCAGAATCCAGTGTGCGGCCATGGAAGAGCCTGGCACCCAACATTTAATCTGACATTTCTCTCTTCTTGCTTCCTGACCCACCCATCTGCACCTCTGCTGAATCAGCCATGTGAAAGCTGCCCCTTCTTTTAAGCTCTGCAAGGCAGTGCTGCCTCTTAAAATCTGGCAGGATCAAACAGAGAATAGGATCTAGCAGGATCTGACATGGATATGCTCATGTGGCCGTTTTGCTGCTCCAGCCTCAGCTTTGCTTCCCCTCCCTTCTCCTGCTGCAGGACAGCCAGCTGTTTAAAGAGCTTTTTAAATTGCGAGTTTAAAGAAACACAGACAAGGTAGAAACAAGATTACGAGGTCACAGAGGTGAGGGGAATTGACCCCATCTGAGAATGAAGGAAATGTGAGGGCAGAGTAGATGTGGTCGGTGCTCTGAAGGGGTGACCCTGCCCTGTGAGCCGTCTGACACGAGGCTGCCCAAAACCACTCCACTGCAGCCAAATTCACTTCCCAGCTCTCAGGTGCCAGTGCTACGGAGACTTACATGTTTTCTTACTGCACATTACTCAACCCTTAGGTTCCCTGCTCTCTGATAGAGGGCTCCTACGAGCTCTAGTAAATGTGGGAAGCAAAATCTTCATGAGATCTTTGTGGCTGTTTACTGTAATAGGTGGGGGGTTTTTTGCTTAGAACTGGATCTGCACTGTGTGGTAATGGTTGTGTTTGGTTGTTGTGTTGTCTTTGTTTTTTTCCCGTGAAGCTTGGAAACAGAACAAGGAATATTTGAATACCCCTTAGCAGGAGAACCTGATCTGTTTGGGTGAAAAATCCCAGGAAAACATTTCTGGTTACACAAGAAGTGGGCAAGGGTAAGCCTTAACTTGCACCTCAGCTAATGATGAACTGAAAATTACATGTGAAGTGATGACTAGTTGCTGTGGTGACTTTCTCCACAGTAGCAAATTTTCCCCTAACTACCCTTTGGATTAAACTCTTCACAGGGATAAAAATTTAATTTAGGAGAACTGCAATCCTCCAAGAAATTGAACTCATATTTTCCTTTGAAGCTTCATCAGTTCTGCAGAAAGAAGTCCCTCTGAGCCCAACATGGAGCAAATATCATTAGAGAGATGAAAAGTAGTAGGAGTGCCACAATAAAACCACATTGTATAGAGATAGACCTCAATGCTGCCACGTCTGTTCAAAAGCTCGTCCCCTATCCGAGAACTCTTTAAAAGAGAAGATATTCAATTAAATGAAGGTTATTGCTATTATTCCAGTTATGCACTGCTTTTCCCATTCTGATTACACTAATCTTGCTTTAGAAGGGGGATAGAGAAATTAATTCTTGATATAATGTAACAGAGGAAATCTTGTGTAGTTGAGGGCAGGGTGACCTGGTGAGTTCAATAAACATTCATTTTATAGTCAAAGGGAACTAAGTCTTGGGTGGATCCCAAGGATGCAAATGGAAAACAACCCCCCAGCTCCTCAGGCTGGGCCCTTGAGAGTCTGTTTTTTGAAAAACATCAGAACTTGCTCAGCAGTTGAAACCTTTGAGAGCATGTAGCTGTTTGTGATGAATTTTTCTGGATAACCTGAGATCTTCACTGCTTAATTTCTGTTCATCAATGGGTACATGGCATCTCCTGAGTGTATTTCAAGACTGTAAACTATTTTACTGATACAGGTGTCCTTTTAAAACCTTACCAATTTTTAAAAGACCTTCTTGGCTGTGAAGTCGAGTAGGCAATATTATATCCTTCTCTCATGCTCTAGTTTATGTGGTAGTGACAGCTCCATTCCTCCTCACTGCAAATTGGTAAACATCCTGTTCTTTGCAAGAAAACTGTCTGAGAAGGTCCTTTTTGTTTCTTTGGGTGACCAGCTCTCCATCTTTCTACCTTTTCCAAACCAAGTATTTTTTTTTTCACACTTAAACTTTGAGTTGTTGTTCATCTGAGCTACGCTGATGTTGAGGGCCAGGACTTTTGCACTCGTAAGGATTTCCCCGTTTTTTTACTCTCTCCCCAAATATTTGTCTAATTTGGACTAGAAACTATTCTCTGTTTAATTCTTAATAAGCCAGAAGTTCCCCAGACCCTACAAATGCTCTGGGAAATTATAATCTCTTTAGTTTCTGAGCAAATGGCAGCAGCAGTGCTGAGAGGGGTATAACTTTACAGAGCAGCTTCTTTGGGGCTTTCCTGATCCCCTGTCTGAAGGACAGACCCATTAACAGAAAGGCTACAGCCAAGGATCAGCACATCGAAGGTCTCCAGCCTCAGCAGAGACCCTCAGGAATCTGGGCAGATTTCCATTGGAAGCTTGCCTTGGAATCAATAAAATTTCATTAAGACAGTGCTGTGCCAAATGTAGCATATAAGGCTCAATGAAAAAAATTCTGCTGGCTCTCGTAGTTTTCCCAATACAATTCTCTGGCCCATACTTTCTATTTCTGCTGCCTCCTTGCCCTTCATAATAAAATTAGCTATTGCAGACAACAGCTGTAAACAAAAGGACAACTAAACTATTAGCCAAGGGCCACTAACTACTGCAGTGAACCAAAGTAATCCATGAATAACTCTGGAAATTTTATATCTCAGATTTTACCATAGTTGTCAGTTATCTGTTCTAGACTTCTCTGTACTAATTTTTTAAGAAAAGATCAGCCTATGGTAGTTTTCTGTTTATAACTTACAGTGCTATCAGTGGTTGTGGAATATGCTGTCTGCAAAGTATGGCTTCTGCTTTGGGAGATCCCATCACAGTCCTTATTTGTGTCAGCAACCTTAGACAAACCAGTGAAGCCACAAACATTAATAGCAGAAATGCAGTTACAGAAGGATGGAAAAGATATGAGAAGAGCCATGTTGTCCTGAACTGAGAGAACATTCTTTACAAATGAGAGAGAAAGGGTTCGTTTTCCTCTGAAATATTTTCCCAGAATAGATGACTTGATCTATAAGCTATCTGAACTTTCTCTTTTACTAACTACATGGAATAACTGCAACAACCACACCATCAAAACCTCTTACCAGATCCCACGACTGGAAGCTGCAGCTTGTCAAATTCAGTCTAAAAATAAAATGCAGAACTTCAAATCTGCAGGTATTTGCAAAGCTGGAATAATGTACCTGAAAGCACTGGATTTGTCTCTAGTTTGGTGTCTGGATGTCAGGATTTGTATCTTACAATGATTTTTTCTTTCTCTCAATTCAGATTGAAAGTGTAAATGTAGTGCAAGAATTCTTGAATGACATGAGATTTTTTATTTGGCAGGTTCTTTGTAGGAGGGGCAGATTAGAACAGTCTCTTCTAAATTAAAGAATTAAAGTCTGTGACATGTTTGAAGCACCCGTGTTATACAAGCTATTTCATGCTTACATATACCAAAGCCCTGGGGGAATTCAGTTGTAACATTTCCTCACCTATTTACTGAGGGGAGCACCAAGATCACACCAAGAGAGGTATACAGGGATAAAATAATAAAGAAGATATGACACATAAAAAGAAGCTGTAATTACTTTCCCTCTGAGTTTAACTGAATAAAAGCAATGGATCATTTTATTTTTACCAGTGGATTTTTTTTACAAATAGACTTTAAATATTTCTCTTTGGATTTGTGGCTCCAACAGCTGCAGCTGAAACCAGCAATCAGCAAAGCCCCTTGTTTTTATTGGAGCAGAAGTGGCTTGTTGAAAATGGATTGGATTATGGGGATCAATCAGCAGCAGGTCGAGGATGCAGAGGGAACTCTGCCAATGCAGCGGGCTGCCAGGAGCAGCGAAAATCCTTGGGCTAGTGGCAAGTCCTAATGTACTGGAAAATCCATTGTTTTACAAAGAGGTTTGGAGATAGTAAGTGTATCGAGTTGCAGAAGAATGCAAAAATAACAATAATCCTCTCCGAAGTTCCTTTTGTTTCTTTGCAGACTGGAAGGAAAAACAAACTCCATGGAGATGCTGCCTGAGTGTAAGTCTAGCCAGTGCCAAGAGATGATCAGAAATAGGGCAGATACTAAGGCATGATCTTCCCTGAGTCATAATTTAGAAAACAGAACATTTCTGAATTTCAATAGTGATCACATTAGAAATTTGCAAGTTGCTGTATGGTTCTGTCCTGCACAGTTCTGGATTCTCCCAGAATGGTGATGATTGCTGATGCTTTCCATTAAATGAGCTGAATAATCTTGTCATTGTTCTGGAGATGTTCAGTTCACAAAGTATTAAGCCTTGGTTGATGTTGGGATGAGCTGACACCCCTTTGTGTCCCCAGTTACGCAGCAAATTCATTACACAACTTGCCGGGAATATTACTAAATAGACTAAAATCAGACTAATTAATAACTTCTGCATTCGACTCATTTATAGTTCAGTGATGGTTCTCTGTCATTTATGAATTAGCCCCCTCATTCAGCTGAGCTGTCTCATAGCTGTCTGAAGTCTGAAACCACAGATGGAAGAGAAATGGTCATGAATCCTGCCCAGCCTTGTTGACACAGGAATCAGATTTTCTAGATGAAAGACAGGCATTTGCTGACCTATGCTCATGAGTATTTGGGAATATCGACCTCCAGCTGGATGCTGAATAGAACAGTAGTTCCCAATTCCAAGAAATGTTTGCAGCATGTGGCTTGTTCTCTTGAACTCAGTCACATGGCGAGGTAACACAGATGTTTTCCTCAAATGTCATTATTAAAAACAGGTAGCTCTGCTAGAAGCATAGAGGAGGAAGGGAACTATCTGATGACAACATCTATTCCTGTGTCAGTGGCAGGATATGGTTCCCACGAGACCCTGTGTCAGATACCAAACTGATACTCTGCTTGAATTTAGACAAATGTCTGGCATGAAAGGGTTAGAAAATCCACTTCATGAGCAGAGTTTATAGCAATAATAAAAGTTCTCCAAACTTGGAAGCCTAGTGAAAATCCACATAACAATCCAAGAAAAGCTGAACAGTGGAAAAAGTGAGGCATTTGAATATTCCCCCTCTTTCTGCTTTGGGTTCCGGAACTCTTGGTGGGACTGATTCTTAGGTGTTGAAGAGCTATAGTTCCCCTTGGAGGAATGTTCTCCTAATCTGCTTGCAAGAGACCATATTTTACATTGTAATATCAGGCAGAGAAGAGAAAGTTGCAGAGATTTGTTAATTCTAGTTTGAAATAGCAAATTCTCTGTGAAAGAATTTGGGAAGTAAGGTTTTTTAGGGACAAATGGAAGTATTTACTTCACTATTTCACTTCAGTGCTGACTCTTAAAACCTTGTAAGATGTGAGATTTTAAAAATGTCAAACACATGGTACTTTGAAAAGGAGATATGAAATGTTTCTTCTCAAACTTGAAGGCTTCTGAGCATATCCCTCTCCAGAACAAAGTGCCAGCAGAATAGAAGACAGGGTTTTGTTCTTTTTCTTTTTCTTTTTTTTTTTTTTATCACTTTGATACTTTTTATGCTGTATTTGGGACATAGATGTTGAGTGATTCAGGAAAGGAATGTCTACTTCTAGTTACTCAGTGAAATGCCTGAAACACTTTTAAACATTTTTGGACAGTACAATCATATAATGTAGTTCAGAGATCTTGGGATATAAGGTTTAGAGTAGAGGGATTATTTCATATGATGTCAGTTTTCCAAGGCTGTGATATCAATGTCTCTCCCAAAGCACAAAATGTACACAGATAGGTAAGAGGACTGTGTTCTGTTGATTGTTAAGCTGAAAATAACCAGAAAATTGTTTTTTTCCAAAGTTTTGTGGTAGTGCTGCTAGAAAGAAGGGCATTGTAAGGGATCTGGATCCCTGGTTTTGAAGGACTATCTCTCAGACCATACTTCATCTGAACAGCTTTCTCACCCCAAGTGCTCAGGGACACTTTCTGGAAGGGGGCTCACTTCCAAACAGTGACATACCTCACATACCCTCCTACGACAAAGTGCACAGTGAACCCTGCCTGCTTCTAGGACTAGCTGTTTATTTTTCACATTCATAACACTCTGTGGGCATCACTGGCTGCCAGAGAATATACCAGGACCTCCTAGGTCAAAGCAAAAATCTCTGCTACTTGAGCTGGCAAAAGTGCTGATTTGTTATCCTTAGGAAAAGAGTCAGGAATACAAAGCATATTTTATTTTAGGCCCTGAGGGAGCCGTCTGTAAGGATGTAGGTAAACAGCCATACCCTGTTTACACCTGCTGATGCAAAAGCATCATGTACCTGTATCCCATTCAGAAATGTAACAAGTGTATGCGGATTTCATCAGTTAATATTCCCTTTGCAGGCCTAAATACCTGAAGAGCAGAGTGATTTAGCCATCCTTCTGTGACAGTCTGTGAACATGTAAAATACGTATACGGATTATTTTAATTTTGCAAACAAAGGCCACTCTATGTTGAAAGATTAAATCTGTGCAGCAAGGCTTCGAATGGAAACACAGCTTGCCTATGTGTGGTAGGATGAATAGTGGCGTAAGGGACTCTTCAGTGGCTCCCAAGACATCCTCTTAAACAATCAGAGGCACAATAAACCAGTGATTTAGATGAAGAAGGTTCTTGTTGGAGAAATAGATCAATAGAATTTAATGGAAAAAGTCACTAATTTTTACTCCAGAGTAAACACTGATGATGTGATTGGAAACTTGATAGTTCCTGGGTTGGATTCTCAAGCATCTGACATATTCACATGCAAGATATTCATCTTTGCTTTGACAAGGATCTTCCTTTCTGCATTTCCCCCATCTCTCCTAGGAATCGGGTTTGACTAGCAGGAATCTGCCTAACTTGTGTTTCATATTTATCTTGCTCCAAAGTAAGGCTCAGCTTTGTTTACAGCAGTCAATTGATAAAACATGATTACCAGGGCCTTTGCCAAAGAATAAAGACCCTGGAGATTTCATGATGGTGAAGGCTTTGTGCAATAGTTAGGGATCTGCCCATATTTTTCCATATCCTTCCTTAGGTGATGGAAGCGTCTGAGTTTTCAAAGAAAATGAAAATAAATAGCGTGCAACTATGGCTATGTCTTTGTGCTACTCTCTGCTTGGTCCTCTTGCAATTTATCTTGCCAGCTCTCCAAAGCTCCTGAGGCTTTCCCCTTGATCTACACAAGCTCTGGGGATTTCCTGGGGCTGCTTAAGTCACATCACTTGGCGGAATGCACCACCTGTGTTACGCCAGCAGGATGTAAATCCCTCGTGCTCTTGCCTGGACAACAATATTCTTTGCTGCTACTTTGAACAGTAAACCAGCAACAACAGAGGAGAAGTGTAAATAGCCTCAGCTGGCTGCCTGTGCCTGTGCCAGACCAGGCTTGTGTGTCTGTCCAGTCATGTTGGTGCACTTGGGCCTTCTCTGAACCTGAGATTCCTCTGGTGCTCCTCTCAGCACCAATAAGGCTTTGGGATTGCCTCCTGCTTGCAGCAAAGCTATGTGCCACATGTGAGGAGGTCCTCCTGTCCCAAAGGACATGATGCTGCACTTCTTGAAACAGTTTCGGGAGGGAAGAATAGCCTCTGCTGTTTGCCCTTTGAGGCTTAACAGATGTATCAGCCAATCTATTTATGTTTTTAGGAGTTCAGCCTAGCATGAATTTGGCTGCTAAATTTCTGTAGAAGCCACGAACAAGCACACGGGGAATCTGCATGTTGCTCTGGATCTGGGTGATATTCCACATCTGTAGAGAACTCGGAGACCCCTTGTCCTTAACAGGATTTACTATATGACAGGCTGAAACATGAGGAAAGTCGATTGTCTGTGTCTGCCCTGCAAGGCTGAAGGAGAGCCCGGGAGGGGCGATAAACGCGCTCAGCTGTGCCTGCGCGCTCTCCCTCGCACGGCGGAGGGCTGGTCTGGCCGCAGCATGGGCTCAACACAGACACAGCTGCGTGAAAGCTGCGGGGTCTGCGCTGGCTCCTTTGAGCCTGCCCTAAGGTGCTGAGGGTGTTTGTGTCGATTCTGGATAACGCTGCAGCTCGGGCAGCGTCCTGAGCTCGTGGCTGCTGAGAACTGGTTTGAGCCTGCCTTTGTGGATTCTGGATGCGTTTCCATGCGTGTCACGTGGAGGGTGTGAAGAAGTTTTAATATTTCTTTAGGGGGAAACCTGTTCTGTTCATTCAGGGATACCCTGGACATTTTTGATACTATGAGAAAGCTGAGATCCCCACAGCCTACTGGAATCCCCGGGAGTGCAGCCCCAGGCAGTCTGCACTTATAATTGTTGGGAAGGCTTGTGCAGAAAGCTAGAGCTCATAACACAAGCTGGAAAATGGCATAATAAATCGTGCCCAGATCTCTCCAGGTAGCAAGGCCATTTGTACAGCCAGGCATCAGCCTGCAGCTGAGAAGAATTTGATAAATTGCCTGTATTTAATGGCATGAAAATCAAGCTGGGGCACAGAGAAGGAATAAAACTGGATCTGGTTAACAGCTCAGTCCTTTCCCATTTTTTTCCCTTGAAAAATTAAAAACATTGAGTTAATAAGGTCAGTTGGGATGGTCACACAGGAGCTGAGGATCTGAGGAGTTCAGTTTGCAGTCCCCACCCTGAAATTAGCATCTCTGGCAGGAATGACAAGACTTTTGTTGCTCTTCCCTACAAATGAGCTTTGTTGGTTCCTTTTCACTCAGCAGCTAAGGGACTTCTGAGGTTCCAGGACTGTACAATTTAAGATGTATGTTTTAACTGTTCACATATATAAAGCACAAACCCGGATGGAAAGAAAAATATTGCAATCTATTATTTGCTTTGTTAATTGTTTCAGACGGCCAGCAGAGAACTCATGTACAGGGAGAACCAATTTAAATCACTTTTATGAGCAGAGATAGTCGGTAGGGAATTTTGGTTTTACTGTGCTGCAGTTGGATATTTGGTATCAGGCTTCCTAAATGGACTTAATCTCATGATTATAGTCCTCTGTGGAGCCATTGGGGTCACTTTGTAATTACCCAGCTTTCCACACTTCAGGTGATGAGAAGGACATGCATGGGAACAGCATTCTTGTAGTCATTTTGTTATATATGAGAGAGACCTTTCCAGAAATGGAGGAGGTGCCAGTTTGCAAGGACTGGGGTGAGGAAGAAAGACCAAAACACACACATTCATACATTTTTAGAAGTCCAGATAATTATCCCTGGGAACAGGGATATGCGCTCTGAAGTTGTATTTCCTGTGGATGTATCACTGTGATCTGGTTGATTTAATTAAAATGGTGACTTTCTCATTTAAAGCCATCACTCCCAAGCCACGGAGAGGAAGGATACAACACACAGCAAATTTTTAGCTGACTGTGATCAGCTAGCCTCAAAATTTATCCTGGGGAAAGTATGCCAGCAAGTTAGACTGAGACCAGAAGGAACATTCCAGACACCTGCTTTGCAATCGAGCTTTACTTCTGTGGCCTAGAAACTTTGCTGCATCCTGAAGTAGTTCCAGGAAGACAAGCAAAAAAACATCGGAGAAAAAACCCCAAAATATCAAACCCGAAATAACGGTGGAAAAAACAAAGCAGAGTTTGGATCACAGTTTCCAGTAAAACATACAAACAGTGTGGAAGTTCAGTTGTAAAGAGTGCCCTTGAACTAGTTAGAACTTCAGACTCCTTGGGGGCCTGTAACTGCAAGGCTTTCTCTGCTGTTACACTGCAGGTGTTGCTGTACTTCTGATGAGTGATCTGTGTTTCTAGAGTGAGGGGCTTCTGAGTCTTATCCTTACCGGTGTGTGAATGGTGTATTCCCATTGAGTCGTGGAGGAGAGCTCCACAGAAGGCTGTTAAACTTGCTGGTTAAAAGGGAACCTCTCCATGAAGTCTGTAAATCAATAACCGAGGGGCAATGCAAGGGGAAGGATCACTCTGTATGTGCCCTCTTCCACTCTTCACTGTACATCCACTGCTGACTACTGCCAGATGCACCTCGTGCTGGATGGACTTCTGGTTTGACCCACTACGGTTGTCTCTGTGTTCTGCTGCGATCTATGAAAAGCATGATTACAAGTGAGGTAGTGTTGTTCCTAAGTAGTTCCTGGAATGGCAAAGCTGTCAGCAATTTTTAAAGCAAAATTTTTACAGAAACCTTTAGAGTTTTGTTCTGTTTTGAAAGAAAATTAGTCCCCAGGTCAGTCTGTGAGGTCACTCAATCACTCAGCACTTGGATGCAGATAGCCTTCCAGAGCACACTGCAGAAAGCACCAGCAGAAAGCTGGCTATTCGTTTGAGTTTCACACCTCCTTAATTACCCACCTGTGTTCCTTTTATTATCAAAGCTTGAATAGGATTGCTCATAAAACAGAGGCTGAAAGGAAATTGCTGGTTTGCTCGGATTGCATCAGCAGCGTAAAATGGAATAATTTAATATAGGAACACTCTGCCCCTTTAATTTCCATTTTCATTTTTCTTTGTCCCTTCCATGCCACTACGAATCCTGCCCACCCAACACCTACAGTACTCCAAGCAGCACATGCCTATTGTTTTTTTCCCAGTCTAACACCTAGATTTCATACAAATCACCATTTCAGTCCCATGAGTTACTGGAAAACTAGTGTCAGGTCTCTTCAGCTGTAAGGAACTGCCCACATAACCACTGTCAGTCAAGCTGCTCTTTGGGAGGGATTTGCACAAACCGATAGCTGGGATTAGGAGGTGTATAGAGTGTCCAGGCTGTCCTGGTAAGGAGTGGCTTGTAGAGTTTCTAAGCAGCGTGTGTAACCTGGGTGTATGAACATGTGCAACCCACTCCTATGTGATTTCTTGCATTAAAAACCTGGTGCAGTTGTACAACACGAGGATGTAGCAATGAAATGATGATTCTTTCCCCACTGTTCATGTTTTACTTGGTTCGGGGGATTTGTGTGCTTGTCTTCCCCGATCTCAAGGATTCACTTTGTGTGGCTTTCACTCATCATGTTTTCCGTTTCCATTTATCCAGAACTCGCTTTGGCTACTCTGATCTTTTGCCATCTTCACTAAGGGCAAACCCCTGACATTATGGGGAACTTGTTTCATGATCTAAGTCTGTGTTAAGTTCAAAACAGATTGTGCCATGAGTATCACTTTCGATGATATCCTATGACTCTGTGATTCAAGGGTGGCACACTAATGTGTATTTTCCAATGGGTAAGGTGGAAATATCCATGCAGCCCTTCTGTGAATGATTTGCCAGTGACATTTGCTCAAGAAATACGCAAAAAACTATTTTTTTATTCTTCTACATCTGTGCTAAATTTGGTTGGAAGAAGCAGACAGACTTGAAGATTACTGGCAAATACTATCATGTATTTCATGTCATGACCAGAAACCCATTATGGATAGGCTCGCAAGTTTCTTTTCCTTTCAAAACCAATCTAACAATTCTGACATTTTTGTTGGCTTTTCCTTTACCCAGCTCCCCTTCTGGAGATGGTGCTTCGGTTATTCCTTGTTAGTTTGGAAATGCAGTCAGTGATGCCTTCTTATTTCCTGACCTCAGTTTCCATCAAGGTAGTCTTCTAATTCTGCGAGAGCTGTATGTTGACTGCACACTTGACTCATCTCACCCAGTCTCTTTTATCATCCTGTTTCTCTTCTTCATACCAGAGTGGTTTATCCCAGGAGCTACAGATTCTAACTTTCACATTTCTTCCGAGTAGCAGAGCATACATGGTTTCTGTGTATGATGAAAGATGTATGATAAAAGACACAAGAGATAAATAAAAAATCTTATTTAGTATTTCATAATCCACGCCTCTACCAAACATAGTGCAGCAGAAACAGCAGCATGATCTCACCACGTATGTCTGTGACAGGACAGAAACAGTTACCTTTAGGATATAATAGTTGTTCATGAATCTGTCTCTGGATGTTAAATGGAAGTTTTTCTTAAAAAAAAATAAAGGTAAGACAAACCATGCTTTACTTGCACAGTAAGTAATGAGCTTAAAGCTAATCTGTGGCAGAGATATTAGGTTCTTGCCCACTTTGTTTTTTGCTCCTATTTTTCTTGTTCATGCTGCTGCATCCAGTGGTAGGTCATGGAAGGAACACAGAAGTTCAGGCTATGCCTTCACTGGAAGAAAACACGATGTTCCTCTTTGGGGTTCACTGCCACGAGGTGCCCAGCCTGAGGTGAAAACCTAGTGGAGACAAGTTTGTTGTGTGAACAAGTGTGAGCAGGCCACAATAAAGGTTATGGGGAGAAGCCAACATTTATGTCTCACCACATACTTTTACAACTGCTGCTCCATCTTCTCTGGCTTTTTCATTTTACTTCCCATACCATCAAACTCAAAAAGACATATGCCTCTTCCCTCAGTGAAAAAAGCCTCTGTGGCTGTAAGAAGACACCTGTGCAACGTAAATCCTTGCAGTTCTTCACTTTGCTATTACTTTTGCTACTGGTAAAGCCAGTGCTTTTCCCTCTCAGCTGAGATCCTTGCAAAATTACCTGAGGCACAACCTAAGTGCCGAAAATGGTGACTATTTTCCAGCACAATGACATAAATGCCACGTTGCATCTGTCTAGGTGGCAGCAGATCCTAAAGAGGTCAGCTCTCATGATTTTGGACTGTATGGTTGAACAGATTCCTTCCACCTGGATGATTCACTGAGCATCTTCCAGTCCCTGCTGTGAACAGTTCGACTTGATGACGCTAAAGGTCTTTTCCAACTTAAATGATCCTATGATTTTATGAAAGGCAGAACACAAGGTCTGGCAAACTGCGAAGGACAAAGCTCTGGTAATGGAGGGTGGAGATAAGAATCTGACTCTTTGCAGGTTTTGGCAGGTTCGTGTCATTTTATCCATGCAGGGCAAAGGAAGAAAATCACAAAGGGGACATGCAGCAACAGGGAAAAGGTGTTTTCTCTCTCAGACTCTTCCTGTGCTATTCTTCTTGTCCATTTTAACCTCCTACTTTCATGAAACAAAAATGATGAAAACAGATAAGAAGGGACTTCAATTAAGGCTGATTCTGTCTTCACCTTAAAGAGGAATCCAGGAAGCTCTCCACAGCCTTCTTTTTCTCTTTGAAGTGTTGACTTATCATCCTCCTGCCATTAAAATATAATGGGCTAGCAGTGGGCGTGCTGGGATTTGACACCCAGTGGGGAACCGCACCTAATCCTACATCATCACCTGATCCGGTTTGGCTTATTTTTGCAAGACACTGACCCCATCTTCACCATTCAGAGCAGAATAGGGGGAGGAGCAGAGAATTATTGTAGAGGATTTAGTCCAAGCCAACCAGTCTCCACATAGGTGTCACAGAATACGGTTTCAAACACGACCACATAAGCAGGCGCCTGCAGGAGGGACAGCCTGAGAGCAGGAGAGAGGGAGGGGGGATGTTATCAGGTGTTTGGGTGCATTTGATCACAGGGTGCTCTGGATACTGCCTTTATCTTCCCAACACAGGGGGTTGTGGTAAGTCACTAGTCACTTAGTGGAGTGGAACCAGCTTACGGGTCATGGAAACAAACAAACAAGGATGGGAGCCAGAGAGACAGAAGACATCTGCTCCAACATCATCAGCCTTATCTCTGTCCCTGGGCTGCCTGCAGAGGACTTTGAGTCTGGCCATGTCAGCCTGTACATAGCAGAGGTTTGGCAGAGCTGCCATGAAGCTGTGGGTGCGGGAGGGAAGGATGTGGAGGGAAGATGGGCTTTCTGCTTTCACAAACGGCTGTGGTTTCCTTAGGAGGCAGACAGCTGTGGCTGCCTTTACAAACCTATTTCCCAGAGACAGTGTCTCAAATGATCTTGTCTGATTGCTTTTCCATCTGAGCCACGAACAACACCTGAGCAGGGATCCACCTTTAGTCTCAGACTTCTCTATCTTCACCAGTGGAAAGGCAACACGAGCTGGGGTTGTCACGCCATGTGCAGATGCAGTCTGTGCGTGTCTTTGCTGGCACAGCAAAACTAACCATAACCCAGTGCTCACAAAGAGCAGTCCAATAAGCAGATCCTGTAGAAAAGAAGGCTGCTGCTTCTTTTTACCTGCTATGCAGTGGGCAATGTGTTTTACAGCCCCATCTAGGGGAAAAAAATCTCAGATATTACACAGGAGATAATCTGCTCAGGAGCACATCTGCTTCATTGCTCCTGACCCCTTGGCTGCCTTGTCACATCAACCAGACACTTGTTCTGGTGGCTGCAAAAGGCTCAGATAGAGCTGAGACTGCAGTTGTTCCCTGGAGGTGTGAGAATAAGAATGAAGAATATATGAGGATTTTTTTGGCTATTTTCCTCTCTTCCCTCTTCTCTTGCTTTTGCTTAATTTTGCTGGCCTAGCCCTGAATGTTTGGGAACATTTTTTTCCAGCTAAAATGGAATTAATTCAGCTGAGTTGTAGGTTAATAGCTCCAGTCATTGCAGTCACCCGTCACTACTTGTCCACAGATGGTGAAAGGAAGGGCAGAGGCAGGTAATTGCAGGCATTTGGCATACCTGGGCTTTTCCCAGGCCTGTTCCTTGTCTCCTCTTTTCTCTCTGTGTCCAGTCAAAAACAAGGCTGTCCTGTTCATTCAACACAGCCTTGATTTTATGGTTACGAAAACAGCAGCCGGCAAAAGGTTTCCAAGAAGAGCACCATCGCGTGCACGCCTGTCTCATGTGTGAGAAGATCTTGTGATGATTTTGGCTTCTGACAGTGGCTGTCTGCAGTTGCAGAGATCAAAGTCCATAAAGAAACTGTACCTAAATAGACAAGACTGACTGGTAAGTAACACCAACACCTCATGAAATCAAAGTAAAATGTTTCGATTCTTTGTTTATTGCAGGACTTTTCAAAGTCAAACTAAGAAAACCAGAAGACAAAACATAATGTATACTTTGGGCTGGATTGTAAGACTTGGTCAAAAAATGTAACTGAATTGAGGGAAGAAATTCCAAGTTTCATTGTCTCTGCTCACCTTGCTGTCTGGAACACAACATCCCAAGACCTCTTTCCCTTCTTTTTTAACCAAAACTGAGAGGAACTCAAGTTCAAGCACAGAAACCTAGGCATAGCAGCAGCCAGAGCTGAGCTGGAAAATCAGATCCAAATACCATTTCTGTCAGGTTGACCTTTGTTATTTTTATTTCTTTTGCTGGTTTTGAAAAAGTGCTTGCCACCTACAGGTTGTTTCTTGGTTAAGTTGTGCATTCTCTCCAATTAGCTGATCAAAGTTTTCTAAATGGAAGACTGGCTACAAATGACCGTGACATTTCATAACAGGTTTCTACCGAGTAGCCATTTATGCCAAGGACTTTAAAGCTTTCAGGAACTATTAATTTTTACACAAATAATGGTGTATTTCCTAATAAGTTTGGCTAACATGACATGATGAATAACAGGGAACTGAAATCATCAAGGAAGTAAATTTGTTACAGAGTCAAACCAGACATTTTTTTAGTTGAGTTTTGATCCAGCTACAGAGAAAGTTTTATTCTGTTGGTTGGGATTTTTTTGAGTCCCACATAGTCTTCAAAGAGTGTAGGTTCAGTTCTGGATTTGAAAAGAAATAACAATTCAAATCAGTTTTCAATTTGGGTTTGGGTTTGATTCAAAGCTGTCAAGTATATTCACAGAGTGATTAAAACTGTTCCAACAGTTCTGGCCATGAGGAAACTAAGGCAAACCCAGAGGACATGCAGATCTGGACAAGTACTCTTGTTATGAGCTAAATTTTTCTGTTACCTAAATGCTCTTACAGACCAAAGCCCCATTGTTTTAGGCAGGGCAAGAAACAGGTAGTAAGAAACTACCCCGGCCGAACAAATCTTCCTGTCTGTAGACACAAAAACGGTGCAAGACAAGAAAAAAGAAGCAATATTGTCTTTCTCAGACGAGGAACTGAGGCATGGAGAGGTGAAGTGACTTGGCACAGACAGTGCAGGAAGGCTGCAGCAGAGCTGGGAGGTGCAGCCGAGGGCTGCGGGTCCCTCACCGCAGCTCCGGGATGTCCTTCCCACCTCCCCCTCCGCGGCTGCTCGGCCGGCTGGGATGGCACCCTCTCAGAGCTCCATAAAACAAGACAGAACACTGAACCAAACTGCTGGGGAAAGAGGGGAGAAAAGCCCCGTTTATTTTTCTCTCTGCTACTTTATCTCACTTCAGTGTGAGCCATTGAAAACATCGAGGATAAATGAAAACAACTGTTGGGCATTGGTCCAACTGGTTAACAAAGAACCCCAAACTCTTTTAAGTCCTACAACTAAAAGGTGCTGGCATAAAAAGAATAGCATTTTTCTCCACAGAAATCATTTGTTGAACTCTCTAGTTCTGAATAGGATTCCTTGCCTTCTCCCCCTTCTCTTCCCTCACGCTTTAAAAACAAATAACACAAAAACATAATATCCCCATCCTTACATGCTATATTAGATGTTTCCTGAGAGGCCCTGTGGTGTAGTCCACATGTGATGTCAGTCTAAGGTCCTTCCTTAGATGGCATTCATTAAAAACCCAGTATGAGTATCCTCCTTCCCCTTTCATAATCATACTCTGGAGCTGGAGTCAAATGCCAGGACAGGTAACTATTTTCATCCCCAGCTGGACAGAAGCTTTCCTGCTTTCTGTGGTTCTGTAGTGTGTCTGAAAGCACCTGTCCATCCCCGACAGGTAGGAATGCTGCAGCAGAGAGAGAAGATGGGTGGGTTCAGTATGAAGTTTCTCCTGATAGCATGCTGTAAATTCTTTGGAAAATTAAATAAGAAGCCAAGGGAAAAGGCTGGACTTTTGAAAGGAAATTGCTGGTGCAGTAAAGCAGAACAGACAACCAGAATACCTTAAGTAACCTAGTAAAGAGGCTGACCTGTGTAAGTTGGGCTGTAGGAGAGGTTTGCCTGGGGAGAGAGACTGCTTTTCACAGCACTGGGAGCATATCAGTGCCAAGGTAGAATCATGCAGGGGAAATTTGGCCTTGAGTCTTTGATGCCTGCAGTGGGGAGATTTTTTAAATGAGCAGGCAGCTGTGAATTCTATTTTGGTCTTCATGGAAAGTTGTGTTTGTGCCTTCAATATTGCTTGGAAAAGGCAGACTTTCACCTACCCTGTGGTTATTACAGGTCAGAGGGAGGAGCACAGCTGTATTATTAGGGTGGGCTAGACCTTGTCATTATAAAACTCTGCTTGTAATGTAGTTGAACTTTGGGTTGAAATCTAACAAGTTGGGTGCCAACATTGATCTTATTGCACTAAAATAAAATAAAAAAAAAATCCCAGAATTTCTGTAGAGAGGGAAAGCACCTTATTCTGCTTCTGTAAAACCCACAGACATGCATCTCAAAAAATATGAAGAGAATAAACTTGGGCCCATTGTTTGGAGCTGGCACATTATGGCCTGAGAATACCTTTGCCATCTCTTCGCTCTCTCCCTCTAAAGCTTCCCCTGTCTAGTTACGGCGTGGTGAAAGAAATAGCTAATTTGACATTTTCAATTCCTCTTTTGTTCTGAATTTCTGTCTGGGAACAGAATAAGGGAAATGGAGATCTCTGGAAAGAACAGGAAGAAGCGACAATTTACACCACCTCACTCATATACAACCTTAAAACAGGGCCTGTAATTCCTGGCTCTTCCCAATCCTCAGCTGTCCGCAGAGACCTCAGGTCCCAGGGATAAACTGCCTTTACCCATGTGCCCATCTGAGGTGACAAGCTGTGGAGCTGGATGATCTGGCCTTTGTTCACATCGTTGAAGTCTGTCCCATCCAGACCATGCAGTTTCTCTATTTATTTTGTTAACTGTTTAATAATGGAGCCAAATATCCCTGAAAACTTTGATTCAGCCACTTTTTATTACAGTCTTTACAGTTCCAGATAATTATATCTGTGATCCTCTCAATTCAAAATTCTCATCCTTTTCTTAGTACACAGGAAAGTCTCACTCTGCAAATTGATCCAGGGAACCAGTAGATGCCTCCTGTAAAGCAGGCATCAGTTGTCTTCTCTGGAGTCCTAGAGATGCCTTTTTTGGGTGTGCTGACACAGAGGTCTGGTAAGGTGCAAATGTGAGAAGGGAGTGAGGAAAGTGCAGCCAGCTCAGCCTGAGGTTCTGAAGAAAGCAGAACATGCCATCAGGTTGTAATCTAACTCTGGGATAATCTTTAAATCAGTTTCTCATGAGGAATTATTAAGATGAATCCTGGCTTTGCAAAGCTTGGGTTTACAGAAGCCCTAAACTTCAACAGTTTTAAGTGTGGTAAAGGTAGTCAGAACACAAACAAGGAACTTGGATGCACTGTCAGCTAAAAAGCCTTGAATCAGAGGCCACTTGGATTTCTCAGGCTTGGGAGAAATGCGGAATTTAATACACATGTCTATCCTTTACCCATCCATAAAGCAGTGGTGACACCAGCCAAACTGAGTCCTCACCAGCAAGTTGTGAAAATAAACTCATTTTCATCATCATTTATGAAATGCTTGGATTCCTTTGTGATAAATGACATAGAAGAGGCCACGAGGAAATGAATAATTCCAGCTTCAGAAGAGAGTTTGAGTAGTGTGCTGAAAAGAGATGACCTTGGGACCACATATTGATCGTGGATATTAAAGTAAAATATTCAGCATCTCCATATTAAACTAACACTCCTCACAGGCTTTATATGAGGCAAAGATGCTACCAAAATGAAGCAAAAACCAAATAAACAAGGATATCTGTGGGATACTGGCAATTCTATAGCTGCAAGAATATCCTTCTTTAAAGTTTCTGGACTGGCATATGTCTAATCAGGGAATATATAATGATGTCAGAAAACTTGGAGGGTAAGCAAACAACACCACACAAGGATTTACATGATAATAGTGTCAGTGTAGTCAAGCCTTGTAGCAGCATCTCTCTTGCTGCCTTCTGTGTTCAGACCTAGAATATCTCATCCCTGAATTGGTCTGAGTGGTTCTTTCCATTCTGCTCTGCATGAGGAAGGGGAAGAAGAAGCAGCAAAATTAGGTGGCCTGACTTCCCCTTCTGATTTCACTTTCTGATTTCTCTGACCAGAGTAATTCCACTGCAGTGAGCAAGATCAGAATTAGATTCTAAACATTTATTTAGAACTCCTTGAGGATGACAGAAGGGAAAAACTGGGGATGTACTGAAACATTGCCCCAGGCACATTCAGCAGTTATTAAAAAGAATTCACTTCCATGCAAATTGTACTTCATCAGTTAATTAAGAAGGCATTTATCCTCTGCTTTAATTAATATCTTGTATCTTCCTTCCGAAATACTTAATCACGGAATGAAATCATCATAGAAATATTGCCCTGAAGTTAGCATTGGCATTTTATATCTCAGCAAATCTGACATGTGTCTGTGTGTATGCATATATATATATATATATGTATGTATATGCGTGTGTGTGTATTTTAATAGCAGTAATTATAAACTACTCTGCCAACTTACAGAGCTGCTTTACATTTCTGGCTTGCTGCCAGGCTTTTTTTTCCCCAGTGCCTGATGAATAGCAACTGTTGTGTGTGTGTAGATCTGTGCTCCATTTAAGCAATACCCCCAAAGAAATCGGCCTCCTTGGCCGTTAAGCACAACTTTGTTAGGCAGAGCCTGGGGCAGTTGACAAAACCTATTTGTTAACTAAAAACTGCAATCAGTGGTTTGTGTATCAGCAGCATAATACTTTCAGTAAGGCCACATTATAATAGATGGAAAATCGGTTATTTCCTGAGCATCAACAACCAATTTTCTACCAGTTAGGCTAGAGATGTATATCCCAGAGGTATGGAGGAAACAGAATTAACTGGTGTCAGCTTGAGCCTGGGAAAGATACTAGCAAAACATGTGGTAGTGGGCTTTCTAAACAAACTAAATTAGCCATGCTGGAATGCTGTTGTTGCCGCCTGTAACTCAGGTGAAAATTATGAATCTTTCTAGACTATTAATGTTGCATTGAAATGGAAAAAACATTCTGGAGAAAGTGCAGTGTCTGTAATTTGGAATATCTCAATCTAGACTGCCTACAGAGGTGTTAAACAGAAGTTACAGGCTTGTGGCAGATGCTGTTGAACCTTTACTACACAAGAGACCAGCCTGAGGATAATCACAGAATCACAGAACATGCTGAGTTGGAAGGGACCCAATCCCATCTGGACTCAAAAAAATATCTATGAATTTTTCAGATGAAGCCTCAATTCCTTAAGCAAGCCTTAAACTTGCCATTAAATCAATAGCCAATGTTCAGTCCCTTCTGAGCATCACTCACATGAGTGCTGTCTTCCCATTAATCTTGGAGACATTCCTCACCCAGAATCTTCGATTCAGCTCAGCTAATCCATTAATATAAATAAAAACAAACACCAGCAGGATGTAGCTTATCAGTTATTTGTGAAATGTTCTTATCTCTTCTAGAGTTTCTTGCTGGGAAATAATGTGCAGAATTTTTCCCCCCTCCATTTATTTCTGTCAAACATATGGCTAGAGTGCACCACAACTGGTAAACTGCAAACCAACAATCATAAGCCTCATTAGAACATTTAACTCACTTCAGTAGTCTTAGAGATTTTGGGGGGTTTGGACTTTCCCTTATGATTCAAAAGCTGGAAAACCAGGTCACACAGGAACACAATTACACATGTTGCAGGACCCAGATTTCAAACCTTCAAGTGTTTGGGGGAAACCTCACTGTGTTACCAACTCCCTTCTTTATTTCTCCTCTTAGTGTGATACATTATTTGAACATTATTAAGTCAACCCTTTGGTAGAGAGCATGACAATTCCCCACTAAGTGAAAGCATGATGCCACTGGACTCTGGATCTTGCTGTTCTGAAAAGAATGATTGCAGTTCCTTGTGACATTTTTCACTGAAAAGATGGATTAGTAGACAGGCATGGGCTGGGGCTGTAAGTTACAACTTATCTCGGGAAGTTTTAACTTTATGCCTTTGCATGCCTAAGAAGTCATTTTTAAAGGCAGCTTTACCCTTTACGAGTCCCTGTGGATCACTGCACAAATCTGTAGCTGTAAAGACTGTCCAGGCTCTTTGATGAGGGCTTGGGAGTTCAGACAGGACAAGAGGAATCATGACTCAGTTTCTGTTCCTTAGAATGTCACCAACTCTGGTCATGTCACTAAATTTCTCCAGGCTACAGTTTTCCATATAAAACAGGCATAGTAAGATCTGGAGTATTTTAATGTTTTGTTAACAGTTAGAGAAAGGATTGGCTAAATGGCATCGTCAAGTAGTGTTTCAGATCAGTGCTGAGTTATGGAACACTGGTGTCTACACCTTTGTCTTTCCCCTGGACTTGTTACTGAAAATAACACTGTAAAGGGCTCGAAGTCCTGGTAGGATTGTTGTGAGGTCTGAGGAAACTGTTGTGAGGAAACTGAGGGGCCCACTGTCTAATCCATCCATGTCCATGCCTCGTCCCTCTTTCTCCTCTTCAGAGCTCTGTCCATGGTGTCCTCTGGTCAGTGGATCCTAAAACCTTTTATGTTGACTAAACAGTTAAGAAATACATGCCTCTAATTCTGTGTCCATTAGTTCCGTTTTCGCTCAGTACAATCAGGTTTGCTTTAATTCCTGCATCTAGGAACTGGTATTTATTACACAGGAACAGTCAGAACAGCCAGAGGTTCTTCTCCCTTTCTAGGACAGATGGGAACTATCCAAACATTTTCATCTGCCAAACTTATTAAAAACAAAATATGAGAATAAGACCAGAAATAAGAGTTCTTGGGATATATCTTGGGCAGAGACATATTGACAGATCACCAGCAAAAGCCCATGACCTCGCAGCCCTGAAACAATAGAGTGCTTTAGACATTTTAAAGGCTTTCTTGATTTGTTCAGGAGCCTTTCCAGATTTGTCTCAGTTCTTGTAATATCTGATCTGCTTCACCCGATCAGTGCCCTCATTAAGCAGTGGAGGGGGATGCTGCTGGGAATTTTAGTAGGAACTTAAGATGTGTCAGACATTGATTGTTTTGCTTTTCCTTTTTCAATCACCAAAATGACATTCGGGGTCCAGGGAAGAAGAGATATGGACGTTCAGCCGTGTGATTAGAAGGGCCAAAGTGGAATATGCATGTGTATACAGAATATATCTGCAAACTGGGCTTTGATTTACTGCTAGGCTTAAAAATGCTTTAAAGACTTCTAAGCACAGGAAGAAATATGCTGTTAGTAAAGCTTCCGTGTTATCAGCCCAGCTAAATAATGATGTGCAATGTGTCATGTGTAAAGAATATATTAATGCTTGGATAAATATTTTCCTAATGTCTGCTAGGTTGATATCTCCTTGGCACATAACCAGCGGATAGTAAATAACGCTCACTACTCTGTTTACTTAAGGTCTGTTTTCTCTCTTGTCTTTTGCATTGGCAATAATTTTGGGGGCT
This sequence comes from Lepidothrix coronata, assembly GCF_001604755.1. Taxonomy (NCBI): domain Eukaryota; kingdom Metazoa; phylum Chordata; class Aves; order Passeriformes; family Pipridae; genus Lepidothrix; species Lepidothrix coronata. The sequence continues at coordinate 422,960 of NW_016690192.1, forward strand.
ACAGGGGAGGAAAAGGCAGAGGGAACCGGAGCCTTGTAAAATGTTTGTTTTCCTTACAAATTTCATGAGAAATAAACTGTTTATGCTTTAGTGTTTCGCTGCCATGGAAATGTTAGATGATTTTGTGTGACTGTCAAAGTGTTTAATGTGGAGCCAAGCAGTAGCATTACAGAGAGTGGGAGGGGAGGAAAAGGAGAACCTGAAGGAACACAATGAAAAAAACAAATGAATCCACTTTACCTTGTAGTTTCTAGCACGTTATTTTCCCTTGCTTGTGGGCATGACTTAATGCTGGTTACTCCCCTTGGCTGCAAACTGCATTCATTTTAATCATCTGTTTTGACAACCTCTTTCCCCCTCAGGCTCATCTCTAATTGAATTTGTCATGCAATCTCACCTCCCCTGAAACTGTTTGTATGGGAGGGAACCGGGGAGGCAGCTGGGCCTGGGTTGGTGTCTGTAGTGTTACCTCCAGAAATCAGCCTGCTTCAGTCCTACCTTTGGAGCTGAGAGGTCTGGCGTTGTCTGGTATCCCACAAATGTGGCAGTCATACTTCCAGATCTGATCCCTACCAACTCCTGCCGTTCTCTGTTGTCTTCTGTGTCACAGGGTAGACAGGCTTATAAAGAATTATTCATTTTGAGATTAAATTTTTCCCTGCACACCCAAAAATGCAGCTTCTCAGCTGAATTCTGTCCTTTCTGACTTCCTTGTACATTGAGGGACGTCAGTAGGGTGCTTAGAGTGGACTGTGGAGTCCCCTAAGCAAGGATGCAGACCTGAAATACTGTAGTTTCTCATATATACAGGCATGACAGAATTTGCCATGTGATGTTCACTGAGGTCGTGGCTGTGGCTTTTCCTAGTGGTCAAAAAGGACCTCAAGAATGGTACTTCTTAATTTTTCTCCATCCAAATGTCCTCAAGCCTGTCAGTCTCAAATAATGTGTTTTTATATTTAACAAAGGAAAAGAAAATTAGAAAAAAAAACCAACCCAAAAGCAAGTTCCCATGCAGGTACATGTTTTGTGTATAAAATAACTGACTACCTTTTTGTCTGTAATCCCACAATATCAAAATGAAATCCCTCTCATACGCCAAAATAAGATGTTGGGTTTTTTAACATTTATGTTGCTGAATTCATCTGAGCCAGTTCCACCCTGCAAGCTCAAGATGACAGTGTTAGGCATGGGGGGAGACACACACATTAACATAAGAACACTCATCTTGTTCCTGAGCATAAGTGGAGCCATCATGTTGTCTTCATCTGCTCAAAAGCGCTGTGTCAACATGTCCCTGCAACAAAAGTGTTCATGGTGTCTAGATAGCACATGTCACGTGTTTGACACACCACCCTGTTATCTCAACTGGCCAAACACTGCAGATAAACAGTGCCATGGAAGTGCACACATGCTTTAAACAAGGTTTGTGATCAACTCAAATTTGCAACCTTTATATCTGACTGCAGCATAAACAAAAATATGACAGACTTATATAGCCTACATTTGAAAGATAAGATGTAGAAGAAGTTGCATTATAAAATCACAATTGTTTCACTTCAGAAGTCAGACCATTTCCCAGCAGAATCTACAAAATTTCCTACCTCTCCCTACTGAGTGCCTGAGCTCAACAGAGATACTAGTATAGTAACTGAATCCTAATTAAGTATTTATTTTGCTTTCTAAAGGCACACACCTTCTTAAGCGTATACCTAAAAGTCACCAAAGCCTATTTATTCCATTTTCTTTCAAACAGACTCTTCGCTTTGACCAGCAAACCTCTTCCTCCCCTCTTTGGCCCCTCCACAGAAACAACTCCTTTTTTTCTGTGTATTGTCAGAATAGAAAGGAAATACTTTGAACCCTCCAAAATTCTGTTGTTACACTGATGAACCACAGTGGTGGGTTAAAGAGGTTACTATTCCTACACAGAGCAATCTGGAGTAGATGAGAAATCAAACTTCTTATGGCAATGCCATTGTAAAGTGAATAAATATTTCCAGATTCCAATTTGATATATTATTTTCTTTCTTATATGCAGATGATGTGAGGGTCTTGTAAATAAAGGATATAATGTCAGGGAGATGGAGGTAGGAAATGAAGATTAGTTTCCTTTTTTTCTATCTTCACCTCCCAGGGAGAAGTTAATTTTGGCTGTGTTCAGTCTGAGTTCACAGAAGGGAGAACACTAAAAAGCTTACTTATTCTATAAGTCCACTGCCAAATTAAATGGAAAGAAGAAGCAAAAATAATAATAATAAAGATCATATTTGAATCGGGGGGAAAAAGCTAATATCCTCTCCAGATTTCAGCTCTCACCCCTTTGGCATCTGTATTTGCCAGTTCATTAGGAAACATCTTCTCAATATTTTGGTCTAATTTAAGTGGACAGATGCTGTTTTTCCACAAAATGAAGTGGTATGAAGAAAGCCTGTCAGATTTGGTTTGGCATTTTCTTTTGTTACATTTAATGTTTATTGACCATTTTTCCCTTCCCAGAAATAAACTCTGTGAGATAGATATGAGGGCCTTGGCAGCAAAGAAACAGAAATCCTGCTTGTAGGCACATGCCCTGGTCTGCAGTCTCAGAAAGCTTTGCCAGTGTCCAGGTTTTGCAGATCAACATTTCATATATCTTTTACATGTTGGCAACAGTCCTTTTCATTTAGGATAAACTGAGTGCTGAACAGGCATAAATATCTGGGCTTAACCAAGATACAGCATGGAAAGGCATGGCCAGATGATATTATATGTACACCGTGGTGCAAAACATCTGAAGCCTGAGAGGTCCCATAGTTGTAGCTGGCAGGAAGTCCAGCAGAAATCCAGCCAGACCTGCTCTGCAGGCCTAAGCTCATTCCCCACATCTTCCTGGCCCACTTGCAGGAAACTCCGGCTGAGGTTTATGGACTCAGTTTTGCAGCAGGTCAACCAAGAGGCTTGCGAGTCCCTGATGGCCTTGAAATCCAGCAGAGCAGGACTGGATCTGGTTCCCAGGGCTCTGCTTATTGGCTGCTCTGAAAATTAAGTCCAGAGTATCCAGAGTAGAGTAAGCAACCAATGTATTTTAGCTGATGTCTAGCCTGGATAAATATTCTCTCAGAGCCCCCAGCTCCAGAACCTGGATACCCCTGCATCCAGGTGGAAACCAAACAGGATTTCCTCATGCAGAGGGGCAGGGAGGGTCTCCGGTGCACGCTGAGTGTTGGTCTGAATCCCACATCACTGATGTATCTGATTACCGCCAAAGTCACTCTCCATCTATCCATTCCTTGTCACTGTGGTTCAGCCTCTCCGCTAACGCGGCCGCGTGTGCCGGAGCACAGCCCCGCTGGAAGCGCTGGTCCGCATTAGCCGGCTGCTGGAGCGTAACCGTCCAGCCTAAAGCCTGTCAAAATCAACCTGTGGATTCCCAGGGGCTCTCAAAAATGTGCATACGTCATCTGGCAAATCACAGCCCTGAAAGGCCCCGGGGGAGAGCAGCTGAGCCGGGCTTTTCTTGCCAGGATGGAGGCGAGGTGGTGCCCCGATGTCCGTGAGGAGCAGAGCCTGCAGCGTGCCCTGCCAGCGTGGCTGGGAGCGGTGCTCGGCATGGCAGACACGGCATCATTACAGCAGCTCTCTGTGCGTGCGCCCAGAAAGGGATGTGCAGAGCCAGAGTCAAGGCAGTGCACATGCTGTGGGGTGTGATGAGGTGATTTGGAGCAAATAAAGCTTAATTAGTGCACAGTGACCCTTAACAGTAATTTCCTGTATGATGAAATACCCACTTTCAGTGGTCAAAACATACCACTTAATCACATAGCATTTTTCTTGGAAATATGCATTTACTTTGAGCTTTTATGTTTTCTTCTTTCCTCAGGGAAAGGGTAAAACATACCTCTAATAGGGACTTGATGCTACATTCCCTGCTCTGCTCTTAATTCTCATGGCCGGCACTGGTTTTTCCCCTCTCTGATTTGCAGATTTGGCCCTGAGAAGTTTTCCAGTGCTGGGGGGAGAAGGAAGGACTCAGCTCTGGCTCATTGATAAGGACTGTTTGGGCATCAGTAAAGCATGCTCTGTTCTTCAGCATGTCTGGCTGATGTCTCTATTGAGATGAGACCTTGAGTTTTTTTGCAATTTGGGCACTTGCACTCATCTCAGGAGACAGATGTTGTCTCAGGTACATAAGAGCTGAGATTGCACTGAAAGTATTCTGCCCGGAGGGGCATTAAGTGCTTTCTCCTCTGCCCTGATTTTTTGAGATGTAGGAACATAATATGCACAAGACTTCTCCTATGTGTCCAATTTTGTTGAAATTGGCCCATGTGTTCAGAAGTTGTAAGGGACGGGGTGGAGTAACAGAAAAAGAAAGACAGATTTTATGGGTTCATTAAAAATTCAGCTGCAAAATAACGTTGATTGCACGGTTCCTTACTGCCATAAGAATTGGGGTTTCCATTAGCAAATTAAATCCACTCCCAGATGAGATACACCACAGATGAGATTCAGCCACAGCTCTGCTCTCTCTCTCTCTCTTGAAAGCTTTTTGAATATTGCTCTTTTCATTTCCCTTGCTGACAGGGCCTCAAATGACAAGGGCTGCAATTGCAGAAGACGCTGCAAGAGCCCGCTGACAGGTGATTAACAGCTCCTGGATGCTGTGAGCCTGACCACAGTTCTGACCACGGGAGCAGTTAAATTATCAGCAGAGCAGTTTTGTGGTTAACTAACCCTTTTCTCTAAACAAGGCTGCTAATGACGTTCCCAGGCTGGCACCCCCACGCACTTGTGAGCTGGAACACGCTGTTTCTCATATCTATCAGACTCCTTAAAAACAACAACACAGATCAAACTGGAAGGCAGAAAGAAATCTGGACTCTCAGAAAATGCACAGCAAAAGCTGAATAAAGGAGTGCATTTTAGCAAACTAGTTTTTTGGGGAAGTCTTTCAGCCAGGTGAGGAAGCTGGAAATATTTTGGTCCCATTTATTTTAGGGTAGAGCTTTCTGTCAGAAACAATACTCTGCTCTCCATTCCTACCAGTGCCTGAGAGAATGGAATATGTCCCTGACATTTTGGAGGGCTCAGAATCCAAGAAGTTAGCTGAGATCCTAAACATGGGCATCAATAGAGCACTTTCCCTTGCTACTGTTGAATGCCTTTTTTGGAACTGATCCAAAGGGTGAAGGGACAGGGAGATCACACTGTGAGATGGGATGGAGAAGAATCCCTTGTGAGCACTGTGAGGTGTTGACTGTATGGGAGAGAGGAGGGATCCACTTAACCCCCTCGAGGGTCATTGTGGGCTTTGTCAGGTGAGTCAGAGAGCCTCACAAAAAGTCACTGAAGAAGGCTTTGATCACAAATTGAAGTCATTGCTCTGATGGATAAAGGACACAGGTGAAGCTGGGCAGTAGCATATATAGACCTGTGGTCTGGGTACTCTTAGAGAGGAAGCCTTCACCTGGAGTAGCAGCGTGCTCCAGATCTGCTTTGGCCTGCTGGTTGAACCATACTCATGATCTGGCATGGATTCATACTTTTATTGTTGGAAGTTGTTTAATTCTCAAGCTAAAAGTCTTCTCCAGGCTGGTTGAGCAGCAACTGTCCTGAAGAATGTACTGCTAAGGGGCTCTCAGCTCCACTCATTGGGTGTTCATTTGTCTGCCCTTCCTCAGATAATTAATGAGCTTGGTATGTCACAGGGGTTTGTTCTATCACCTCACTGACAGATCCTTTATACCTGAGACGTTGCTGAGGCTCCATCACTGTCTTGTAGCACTGTGGAGACAGACTACTGTCCACCCTGGACACCTCCCTGGGTCACTCAAACTTACATTTGACCAGCAGAGATAAGGATGGAAGAGAGCTGAGGATATTCCACACCCTAGTGTGGTTCCTCTTGTGGACATCATCTTCATGACTCTGAAGAGGCTTTACGTTCTCATACCTGGATATCTATGGCTGAGAGTTTACTTTCCTCAAGAAAGGGGAATTTAGGGCTAATCTCAGTCTTCATCCTTCATTTAGAGGTTTCTGGGTAAAATAGAATACATCAGGATGAAGGACACAAAAATACCCTTCCACCTTTATTCTTTTAGTTAAGAATGTGTGGTGATGTTTTGGGAGATTCCTGTCATACAATGTCTCTTAGAGCCAGTTCTTAGGAACCTGTGATGATCCAAGGTATAGAAGCAGCTCTGCTGAAGATCTAAGTAGTATTCAAGTCAGGAGTTCCAGGACTGCCACTTGTTTGGACTCCTCTCCACACATCCTGGTCTTGTCTTTTCCTGAGACTGATGGGGAATAGGATGTTCCAGAGATCATCAGATCATGTTGTGAGAGCAAGGTGAAGAGCGTGCTAGGTGACACCTGATTGTTTTGGGTTTACAGAGGCAGCAGTACCAGGAGAGATTAAAAGCTGTAAAATAACTCAGGTAGTTCATCCACTTTAATCGCAGCCTCTCCTCTTTTGTCTTTCCTCCTCTTTTGTAGTCAGTGGAATCTTGTAGGCAAGGAATCTTTGCCATGACAATGAATTCAATAGCTCTCCGAGGAATAAAAGCAGATGGTTTCACACCCTTACACGGTGAATTGTTTAAGTGAGACAAGAGTCATTAAGTGCAATCCCTGATGAGAGGTTTTCGGCTCCAGTAACTCACCGAGGTGTGCACAGAGCTCAGTGAGTACTTACCATACTTATGTGGATCGTGTTTGCAGTGAAAAACATTATGAGAACCCGACTTTTTTCCTTTTTTCCCCAGCTATTAGAAGCAGGTGGCTGTGCAAATCCAAGCCTGAAGTGCTTTTTCACTTTGAAGGCTTCAGGATACAATGCTTTTTTTCTCCTTGATACATGAATGAGAAGTTTGGTCTGCTCTCAACCTGGCCCAGCCTCTGAGTACTTAACCCTGTTGAAAATACTGGCTATGTTTGTTCAGAATTGAGAGGGAGGAAGAAATCAAAGCTGATGTCATATCCAGGCTCTTCTGAGTCTTTTCTGCTGCGTTCTGACATTTTCATTTTAGAGAAAGAGTTTTATGCCTTCAATATGCCTTCAAATAAAGCAAAAAGGGTGACTTTGAAAGCATGCAGTGGCATATGCAATTTATATAACAGCTCAAATAGTTTTTTTCTTCAAACAACATTTATTAGCATTTCACTAAGCAGCTTTTTTGTTCGAAAAAGAAAAGAGATGAAAAGTAAGAAAACTCATCGTGGGGAGAAGCTGCAAGTAACTTCTGTTACTTTACCTCAAACAGTAGTAGATCCTGCTTCAGGGGTAAAGAGGGAGAGTGTTTCCACCTGCAGGATTCACTGAGAAGGGCTCTGCTAGAGGGTGATGGAGCTTTTTGACAGAATTTTTACAAGGGCCCCTTGTTTCCAAAATGAAGCTCGACCAATCTGAGGGCTTCATTCCTGAGACAGGAGGGCTAACAACCCTTCATTTGCCCTATAGCCTCTAAAGTCAAATGATTGCTTTCTCTAAGCCAATGTAAAATCCCCCTGGTTGTGATTTAAAAGTAATGGATGTGCTTTTTTTCCCCCGGTTGATGGTGTTTTCTATTTAATGTGTTTAAATGAAGAATAAAGTGCAAATGCATAATTACTAGCATGCTGTCTTAGTAAGGCTTTTTAAAGCAAAAAATCATGGGAAGAAGTATAAGATTTTTATTTTCAGTTTTCCTGCCCTCTGGTATGTTGTTCTGACTCTTGTTTTCACTGTGTTGAAGCCATGGGTTAGTTTTGCCAAGAAAAATCTACATGTTCCTGTGTGTCTATACAGCAGTCAGAGCCGGTTTCTATGATTTTGCTTGCTTTTGCAGAGAGATTTGTTAGCAAAAGCTATCTCTGTGTACTACAGAAGGACTATGAATAAACAGCATTTCTGGATTAAACACATGTTGCCTTCAAATCAGCCACGGAAAGATGAGGTCACTTGCAGGTGAGCCTATCAGTCAGACCTGCACAAAGAATGGCTTTTTTTTCTCCCCAGCGGTCACAATGAGAAATTAGAACAGGGAAGGAGAGAATTTTGTCAGACCAAATCATAGTGGTTTGGGTCGTTTGGTGAAAAAAAAAAAAAGAAAAATAAAGTCAGCCAATTTTGGCCCCTCCATTTCACTTTCAGGTTATTTAACCCTGAAACTAATTACAACAATTTTCAAAGAACGATACCAGAACTAGCAGAGCAGACTTCAAAAATGCATCAATACAGAGGGAGAAAACCAACCTGCCTAGTCAGTTCAGATCATAACTGTGTGTTGGAGAGACAACACGATTTAAGTTTTTCTCAGGTTTTGAAAGCTGAGCCTCCCTCAAAAAAAGGTGAAAGTCCTCTACCTTCCCCCCTGAGAATGTACATTCAGCAAAGGCTTGGACAGCAGCTTTTGTAGCACTTCATGTAGCACTTCTTTTCATGCTTTAAGTGGTGAAACCAATAAAAAGCAAGCCCCGAGGGCAAGGAGCAATTCGGAGCTACTGTTTCAGGCTCTCTTCAGACTCAGGGTTCCTTTGCTGCCTTATCTATTACAGGTATTTCCTACTGTATGCACTACAGCAGACACTGTTTAAACTCTCTAGGATTGATGTAAGCAAATATGCACTGTATGTAACATCATAGATTATGCCTTCTTTTTCAAAGAATATTTTCATACGTTATTAGCTAGGGCCTTAGATGCTTCACCTTATGTGTATTCAAATAGCCATTTCTTTCTGAGGATCTGAGACTGAGTCTCTGAAGAAACTCTTAAGAAGCCTTTCTGTTTTCACCCGTTCCTCTTACCTTCACCCGTTCCTCTGACCTTCCCACACTTAGAATCGTAGAGCATTTTGGGAAACACTAAATTATATTGTTCATGTCCGGAGCTTGTGTTTTGGATCCAACACTGCCCTCGATCCCCTTTGTGACCTGGGGATCTGCTCTTCTCAGCGCCCAAGTTTCCTCATTTGTGGATAATTAATAATGAAAATACTTCCTGACACTGTGGGATCAGGAAGGTTCCCAAAAGGTGCTTCCCAAAGGGTGCCCTCTGGGGTCATGGCCCCTTCCCAGGTCTTCTACTCACACACCAAACCAAACTTTTTCCGGAGTGTTGAGTCCTTATGACAGAAGCCCCTGAATTGCAATACCAGAAGGTACTGGAGCTACAGCAGGGGAGTTTGCCTCCCTCATATAATTCAGGTTTATCCATATTACGTGCTCAATCCCTTTTTATGCACAATGAGACCATGGGCAGCACTTCCTCCATTTGGCCACCGTCTGTCCTGCAAGCCACAGCCCTGGGAATGCACACGTTTAGGTTTGACTGCAGCAGATTAAGCTCTTGTTACAAGTCAATGGCCAATCTGTTTTCCCAGCTATGTTTTCTAGGATTTTTCTTCCTCTCCTTAGCCCCAACACTCCTGAAAACTTTGCAAAATATTCCTTTTTGGCTTTTGACAATCTCGGTTTCAGATTCCTTTTGCCGGCTAGAGGATTTCTGGGCAAGTTGACAGACATAACATCTCCTTCTTTTAAAAATAGTCCATATTCTGGAATGATGGGCTGGGAGCTGTGTTTGTCTTAACTCAAATTGCAGAGCCATCACTCAAACTGGGAAGAGCTCCCTCTCTTAATTCTTTCTGAAGTAAAGATCACTTGCCTTCATCTCTGTCCAGGTTAAAGCAGAGTTAAAAGCAACTTTAAAGTTAAGCTTACTTAACTTTAAACTTTTAAACTTGTTTAACTTTAAAGTTGCTTCTGCATTTGTCAGGAGCGATACTGGATGCATAAGAGACCCTTACCATGAAGAGTGACTTTTATAAAACATACTGATGGCAAAGAAGTAAAAAAAATAACAGAGAGAGATTCTGTATAGGCCTTGAGTCAGCAGTGCTGCCTTTGTAGGTCACTTGATCTGAGCTTACACGTGTGTTATTTTGCAACTGCAAAGAGATTATTGTTACTTTTTGGGTAAATCAAATCATCTTGAAAGGCCTGGTAGATACTCACATGTAATTGTGCATAAAGCATTTCTTAGGAGCCTCAGTGCTTTAAGCAAAATAGCTACACCAGGGATGGGATACCAAAAGTGCCTTGTTTCCACTTACTGTAAATGATCATAAATTCTACTGCTACTTTATTGTGGTGGCTGCAGTTCTTGGAAGAGTAAAAAGGGTGGGAAATCAGTTCCCAGTCAGTTTTATAAAGTACAAGGTTGCTTGTATTGGTACCAATTCCAAAGTGCAATATTTCAACTATGAATGATTGGATATTTTCCCAGATTCCCATAAAGCCATTAAACACAGTGTAAAGGGTCACCAATAACATGAGCAAAAGATCAGGACATTCAGGACTGGAGCAGATTGTCAAGACAGCCCTGGTTTTCAAGGAGGTGAATACACACTCTGAACTGTGCAACCTTGGAGGTGGCCATGGCAGGGAAAATGGGCCCTGTAAAGTGAACTCTGATCATGTCTCATTTACAACTCACTCTGGCCTGTCCAGATACATCTCATAAAAGCAGCAGCCAAGGGCTGTTCCATCCCTAGGGAACTCATCTCATGTGGAACTTCCCTTTGGAGAAATCTTCCAGTCTTGGACCAATTCCCAGTGATCTTCCAAAACTAGAGAACAGTAACTCTCACACTTATATTTTTAAATGCTTTTGTGGCAAAGTCTCATCTAAAAGGAGGAGGATGAGGATGCAGAGGATCTACGTATGTTTAGACCTCTCCACAGAAGTAGAAGGGAATTGGGTTGTCACCTATGTTTATTGAACCATTCTGCAGAATTTGATAGCTGCAATGTGATTTTTCTATTACTCTGTATGTCTGTTCTGCAGCTAGTGGGGAAATCATTATTTTATAGCCCACTTTGGTAGAAGGTGAGAGCCCACCATTGGCAACAGCTGGAGGTGTTCTGCCTGCAAAAACAGTGCTTCCACAGGAAGAGTCCTCCAAGAAAAGCTGAGGAGGGGACATCAGCCAGAGGAGACACAGCTAAGCATTGGGATGTGCATAGCAGCTCAGTAGACAATTGAAGTTACAGCTTCTGGTTGACTTCTCTAGTGGAGAATCTCCCTCAGTGCCTTGGGAGGTCCAAGCATGCTGCCTCAGCACAAGGCTTGGCTTCCAGTGGTGTGGGAAGGAAAACATGAGATTGGAATTTGGCTCCTGGTTTCTCCCATAGCTCACAAAGCATTGCCACTGGAGAAACACAGGTCATCATGCGGATTTAAATATTCACAAAGAGTTTGTTTTCTCAGGAAATAGTCAAGGATGGAAAATAAACTTCTTTAATTTGGCTTTTGACATCTGCTATAGACACAGCTCATTATGAAGCTGCAACAAGACGCACTTCCAAACCGAACCAGAAAATATATTGGTTCATCTGTGACACACAAAAGGCCTATGCAGCCCATTTCATGCTTGCTTAGGGCAGCAACAGACATGGAACCAGAGACTGGATGCAGGGTTGAACTTTTCCTGGTCCTGGGTGTGTTTGGGTAAAGGCTTTGGCTCAGTTTGTTGTGCCAAAATACAAGCAAGCCATGAATCTGAATTTTCCCAAAGTTCAAATGCATCCGTATTCAGACTCCTCGGACCCTTGCTTATTTGGCATGTTGGGACATTTACACACACACACACACACACACACACACAGGGACTTATTTAAACGATCCAACTCAAATCCTCCTACAGCCACAAACACATAAAATTTGAATGCTTTTTTTTTCAGACAGTTTGGCTGAAATAAGACTTTTTTAACAGCAATAAATAACAGAATAATTATTTTTACTTCCTACACAGGAACTCAAATGTTTGATTCATTTTGCTCTTTTTGGCAGTGCTGATAGTTCTGAAATAGTTTTCCCTGGCATCTCAGCAATAACGGCTCCCATTAACCCTGAAGACTCCTGATGACCTAAACTCAACTTCAGGATATTTAGTTTCTCCTTCTCCCTCCTACCCACATGGGAATGCGAGGGGAAACATAACACAGCATAGTAGTGATTAGAGCCTAACTTTTCTTTTGACTGTCCCTGATGTCTGTGCAACAGCTTGAGGTACTTCACATCTGTCTTTACATAGACACACGCTTGTCCTATACTTGGCAGAAATTTTTAGTGGAATCTGAGGATTTTTGACATTTGTCCAGGATTTCCTTACCCAACAGGAAGAGCAGAGAGCTACTGTTTACAGCTCAAAGGAAATAAACCGATCATATCTCCATTACACCTGAAAATCTCAACCCTTTCTGCTGCCCACAGCCCTGTGCTTCCTGGAAGCTCTGGGCTAACCGTGCCCACACTGAACAGAAGGTCCTTCAGTGTGCAGCAAGCCATGTGCAAATCAAAGATGTTGGTCTTAAGAGCCTGAACCGAGTGGCTGTACAGCTTGATGCTTCCCAGAAACCTCAGTCTGAGTGTGTGTGTGTGCAGCACACACTGTCTGCACACATACTTCTGCCTGGGAAATGCCAGGTTCCACTCACCACTGGCAAATGCTCGAGTTTAACGAGAACTACTGTGCTGACAGATCTTTGGCTGCTCCGATTACATGTGAATGGTAAAGACATTATTGTTCTCACTGGTGTGACTAGACCCACGCGCTTGCCTGCCCTGGCCTGCTCCAAGCCACTCAAGTTTTGGTGGCCTGCATGGCCCACGTTTGTCTCATCGTTCATCTGAGCTGGTTCAACCACCACCAAACAAATCCAGCCCATACACAGTTTAATCTCTCAACCTCTGACCAGTTCTTTTCTTCATGCACCTAAAATGATACAATAACTGCCTTTAACCTTTTGGGTATATTTATATATGGGATAAAGAGGTAAAAGAGTAGATTATTGTTGATTTAGCCTCTTAGCAATTTTTGAATTGCTCAGAAATTGGGGAGCTCCACGTGGAAGATACTGTTGGGTGAAGCACAACACTGAAAGCTTTTCCCAATGAACACAATTGTGATGATACGAGTTTAGAACTGCAGATAACAGCAGGGAGCAGACTAACATGCTGGGATAACGTTTGGAATATTTTTGGTGTCTCCACATTACTGGTGGAGGACTCTTGGATCTGTCTGACCATCATTCTACCAGGAAATTGTTCCAGTTTCTGTGGTCTGGAATGGTTAAGAAACAAAGGATCTTCTTCGTGCTGGAGAGCGTCCCTCCTGCTACTGTAATATACACCAGAGTAGGTATTTAGCTAAAATATTCTTCCACCCATGGCTGTATTTATTCAGTCTTCATCCTGTCAGCCAACATAGTCCTCTCCTACATTCATCTTTCCAGTCTGAACATTACTTTTTTAACCGTAGACAACTTTCACTTGTCCTCTCGAGTGCTCTCGGGACATTGTCTGAAATGAGGCAATGGCAGGCACGAGTTCCCTGGTACAAGTCAGACCTGTAGATGGGGATCCTTGCAGAGAAGACAGAGGCAAGGAACTCTGAGGAGAAAAAATCGCTTATAGAGGTGACTTTAGCTTTGTCTGGACATAGATATCTTGACATCAACTGCTGAAGCTCTTGTGCTTTACTGGTTCTGCAGGGAACCAGCAAATATTCCTGGAAGTTTCTACCTTCCACAGGCAGTTTAGGTCTTTGGTAGTCTCAGACACCTCCTGAACGTATCAGTTTGTCTTCACTAACCACAAGGACCCCAGGGAGACACATAAGTGTAGGCACTGTCTGCCAGTGTGTCTGTGCATCAATCTGCCACATCAAACTGTCACTGGTTTACCCTTACTGGCTGTGAGGATAAATATATTATCAGAGATATTTAGAAGTGAAGGGCTAGAGGAATGCACATGATAGAGATGCTGCTGTGTATGAGTAAGAGATTGTCTCTGTGTGCATAATCTCATTCAAATTATACAGGCACGATCCAGCATCTGAGAATCATTTTCTCTAAGGATCATAATTGTAAAGTTTAACCAAATAAATATTAAAAGACATTATATAAAACTCCCACATAGGGCCCTGCAACCTGAAACATAAAATATACATAGAGCAGATTCTGCTCACCACAAAACTATGCCAGGAATATAAGAGTATCTTTTTATACAGATTGGCTTGCATCCCATTCCGGGGTCAGAGACATGACGTCCCAATAAACATTCACGGATCGCTTGGAAATCACAGGCATCTCTGAGCTGTCTTGCCTGCCCTCCCTTTTTCAGCTGAACATTTAGTGCTGAGTCGATAAAGCCCCTCACTCCTTCCTCATCATTCTCATCTCCTTAATTCCTCCAAGTAATTCATACGGTGAAGTTTCACCAGCTAAATCATTTTTAAATAGTTAAGCCTGTTTGGGGGACTTTTAAAACAGCTGGCTGCAGGACTGACTCAAAGTCTAATCTGTATCTCTCCTGAGAGGATATTTTTTTCTGCCTCCCACTTTTTTGATGACTGCGGGACCCAATAAATACAATACTTTATAATGTTCTAGCTGCTTGTTTGCCTCCCTTCTCACAGAGGGAGCCACTATACTGAAAAAACAGCAATAAGAGAACTCTATAAATTCAGCCTTATGCATTCAGAGCTTGTAAAACCGACCAAGGCATGAATTCCCACAGGCACTGTGCTCCCAGGTAGTGGTGAACAGAGTAAAGCCCACACCATCTAAACCCTGAAGTTATGTGATATGTGCTGGCAGGCTCCCAGTAGCACCCAGAAGTAGTTTTGGCCTTTCTTGGTTTGGAAATTAGGGTGAATTTCTGTTCTGTAGCAGCTAGTGAGCAGAGAGTTGTCCATCCCTTTCGTGACGGTAGTTGGTTGGCACTTCAAAAGGCTGGGCATTAGACAGCAGTCACATAGTCCTTAGGCCTGATGTGTCCATGGTAGCTGATAATATTTCTGTATTACAAATACATAAATGTGTATCTGTCAAGTTTCTCCCCAAATTTCTCCCACTTGTATCTCCCATGAACAAAGAAACCTAAAAACTCTTCATTCATACATCTCTGATGTGGGGAGATTGCCATTTACTATGGAGGTAACAAGGTCTAAAGACTAAGCTAGTGCTGAAAGAAAGAGGTTCAGACTCTTCTTCTATCTAATGCTCTTGTTCTACTTTTGCCCATCACAGATGGTTAGATAATAAAAATGTTATTTCATTTATTCATTTCACTTCATCCTGAGTTACCTCTGAAGATTGGAGAGTTGGGAATAGATTCCTTCAAGCTACAGTAGCACAGAAAAATATCATCACTTCTCATGGAGGAACAAAAATCTGGGTATTAAGAGAGTGGGTTACCAAAGACAAAACTTGGATGGAGTAGAGCTGGAAAACCAGATGTTGTTTGATCCATTCCACTGTATGACTTCAGCAGAGTTCACCAACATACAGATGGGACAGGGGTCCAAATGTCCATGGAAGTGATGCACCTGCATGGATAGAGATTTGCACTCACCTAAGTTCATGGTTATGAAATAATTCATAACTATTTCAGTACTTTGTGTTAGAGGAGTATTAGGAAGGACTGTTACATCATTGCCTATATCTGGTGGTTCTACTGGTATGAAACTATCATTCTCTCTTGCAGGGAAGCCTCTCATCCAGAGGGGGCAGGTCACACAAAGTGTGGGGACATCTCCTTTCTACGGTGACCTGCACAAAAATGGGAGGCACAGTTTGCTGAAGAAAAGAGATGAGAAAGGCATCTGTGGTCAGTTTGTATAGATGGGCATGACCTGTCTTCATTCCCATTTCTGGTAACGCAAATGCTTTTAAAACTTTAAAAAGCATTCTGCAATCTGAGTGTAAAACACATGGGCAGGAGGGTCAGTCAGTTGTGTTGGGCATTATTCCAAGAGCTTTTGGGGCAGATGGGCTGAATCCTGAACTCTGTGGCTGTTGGCACATTTGGTTAAAGATCCCTAATGTCCTTAGATCTGCCTTCTTCTGGGCCTATTAAGGCACTTAGGAACCCAGTCCTGAGAGGACATGGTTACACAAACCCAGCAGTAGCCCAGCCAGTACAAAGCAGTTGGATGAGTCACAGGCTTTGTGGTGTACAGAGGCTGCAGATGGAGATTCTTGTTCACGCCGAGAAATGTAGCCTTGTTCTCTGCTCGCTGCCATCTGGAGACACAAACCAAATCCAACTGGCATGTGTTAAAACCCCTCCACCCTTTTGTATGGTTTGGTTTTGCAAATTGCATTTGTTTAGCAAAGGAAAAATGGATTAATTGTTCTGCAAGTGTGACTAATGGTGATTAGTTCTATTCTGCTGTCAGGAAAAGGACTGCAGTTGTGTATTTAACTCCTCCTTGAAGCTGCCCTGTTTCATGTGAAATTTCCAGGCTTTTGCCAGCTTCAAAGCTAGCATTGCCCATCCAAAGCACTCTGTGGTTAGGAGAAGGACCTGCTGAGGCATACTGCAGCAGTGTCAAATTCAAGACCTCTAGAAGTTGGAGGAACTCAAGATGTTTGAGTACAGAAGAGTTCCCTTCTAAACAGAGCTGTCTGTGTTTCTCATCCAGCCTGTTGAGGCTGATTGCTGACTGCTTTAGCATTGTGCCCCTCAGTGATTGGAGACTTCACCATTTCTGGGTTAGATGACAGTAATATGGCCTTTATATACAATCTGAACCTGGCAGAGGGTGCCACCTTTGTTTCTTAACATGTTTCTTAAGCATAACTGTAGACACATAAAATATTCATGTCTTAGAGGTTTCAGAGCTGAAGGTCTGAGCTGAACAGATTATATTGGGATCCCCCTCATTGGTCAAACTATCTTCCTTTCAATGCATGGAATTTGGAAAAGGCATTTTCTACACTGCTGGAAATGTATAAATAATAAATGTGTCTGCTGAGGGATAAGGAAATGTTGGGATGTCAAAGCTATCTACAGTTCCATTTAACATTTGTTTTTTTAATCCTCCTGCTTCCATCTCTGTCTATGGCTTATAATGCATTCAACACTGCAGTTGCATGGTGTGTGGCCAAGAGCACATGAATGTGGGTAAGAAATGCCACATAGAAGTACAGTGTTATCAGCATTAATGGTTCTTTGGGTATGTCCAAAAAACCCCCCACAGAATGAAGATGGGACAATGCATACATGGGACTCCTTCCCCTCCTTATATATCATGTAAAATAAAAATCCCATTTAAAAGGAATGATTTCATACAGTTTGAGAAGATAGAATTAGTGTAGTTAAGGAAAGGAAGCTATGGGGACATAAAATAGTTTAACAGAGAGATCTGTTAGTGGGAAAGTCTCAGAGAAGTGAAAGACTTCTCTCTGCAGCCTTTGAAATTGAGGTCATCAAAGCACTGAAGAAAATTCACCATGGCACAAACATCTATGATGAAAACAGAGGTGCATGGGAAGAAAGCTCTTTTTTCCAACAGTCAGAAAGAAAGGGGGACAAACAGCATTTTATTCTTTTTCTAGGAGTTCCTCTATCAATAAGTCAACTGACTACCGTACTGCAATGTGATCACATCCTAAAGCCACCCTCAGCCTCATTGTATTTGTGCTACTGTCTTTATAGCTCCTGCCTTTGCTTCTAGAAATGAACTGAAAGCACAGAAGTGGTAAGTCACAATTGACAGACTAGGAAGCCAAGCAGCCATATTTCAGCATCAGTCCAATGCTTTCTCAGGGAAGAATTTGCAAAGTAACATGTTCCACATCTTTTTTTGGCATAGTCATGAAGGAATAAGCAAACAAAAGGAACAGCATGTCTTCTGTCTGCTCTGCAGCAACTTACATGGCTTTTCTCACTATCTCTTTTCGGAGAACAAAGCTGCCAAGAAGAAAGGTAAAAACCTGAAACAAATTTTGGCCTGCTTTATCAGTGCCATGGGACTTGGGAACTCTTTGCATCTATCAGGACTGCCTGGTATATGAGTAAGTCTCTGCTGTTCTTTCCATGAAATGGTTATGCTCAGAAATATAGGCAGGGTTGTGGCCCTTTTGGGTATGCCACAGGCCTGCCTTTATTTTCTCCTCAACTTGCCCAGCCTTGCCTTTGTACCACATGGACTCGAACTATAAAGACAGCAGAGCTCCAGATGATGCATGTCAAGGGTGCGGCTTCTTTGCCAGGGGCAACAGAAGCGCATTGACAACTTCACTGTGTTTCCCAGTGATCTTATGTAGAAACAGCAAATTAGGGACTGATGTGAGTCAAATCACATCACTGGGTTTCTTCAGACCTGTGTTGCTTCTACCATTTTAAACCATGTTCCCTATCACAAAGGAATGTGCTAACTGAGTTCAGACCTACCTGCATTTTGTCAGTCATACAGTTAGTCTCGAGTCTAGTCCAGGCCTGGCCAGAACCAACTGCTCTTTGTTTCTTCTTCATGACCATCACTCTGTAGACTCTGCCATTCACTCATTCTGTATTTTCTCTTGCTGTAAAGGGATTAAATTATAGGAGAATTGATTAGAAACAGGAGGGAACTTGGCTTTAATGATCTGTACTCTGCTCACAAAATAACTCACAAACCATTCCCTGATACCTTTTGATTTGCAGACCTTCCTTGCAGGCTCTGAGTCAAATCAGTGATCCAGGAGAGCTCAAAAAGGAGACATTTTCCCCCACTCAAGACAGTGATATTGGAAAAAGATGTGGCCCTCTGCAGATGTCATGGCCTTTGATATCCAGCTACATGTTGTTTCCATATTGCACAGTGAACTGTGAGACCAGATGATCTCCATAAATAATGCAGTCTTGTGATTTCCTCAATTACCATTCCAACAGCAACTTCCAAAGGGTTAATGCACCAGGGGTCATTCATGAGCACATAGGGACACCCAAACTTTCAGAGTACTTGTGAGCATGAATGAGAGACGTCCCGTTGTGAGAGGCAATCTAGACACAAGCATCCAATCCTGCCCAGGGCTTTGACACTTGGAAATAAACCTAGAAAAATTTTGCATGATGGAAGAGTCTGGTCCTGGGCATGAGAGTTCTTGATGACTAGCGTTGTCAAGTTGGTTCTTTTTTTCTCATCCAGTCCTGTTCTACATGTAAGATTTCATTCTCAACATGATAAATTGTGGACACTGACTGTCAAGATTCCTTTATTGCCACCTCCTACAAATTCCTTCAGACTTCTTTCCAGAAAATTCCCATGTGGAGCTTTTTTCTATTGTGATGTCACTGCTGTTCTAACAGAAATTTGTTAGCTATTTTTCCACTATGTGAGAAAGGCCCTAAGAAGTCCCTTTCCCAAAGAGCACTCAATAAGAAATCTTCCCCCACCAAGACATTGACCACAGGAGTGAGAAGCACATATGACTCACTATCATCTTTAAACTAAATAAAATTAAATATAGTAAATTTCCCTTCCCCCATCACAAATTTACACCTTTGTGCTTCCTGTACCAGTGGCTGTAAATTAATTTCCAACAGGCAGACTTGTCTGGTCTCCAAATATTCCCCTTTCCAATGAAAGACTACCTAATCTCTAAGCAGAGTCTTTACCAGGGTAACTGAAGGCATCCTTGAAAGACTGAGCCTTCTGAAAGGACCTAACAGGGTGTAGTGAATGGTGATGTTTTTAGAGAAACAGCAGAGCAGGATGTTAAGGCAGACAGCACTGGCAGAGCTGAGCAGATGGGAAGGTGAGCTGAAACAGGTCAGTTATTCACTCAGACCCCGGCTGAAAGCTGATTATATGGAGAGGTGTGCGAAGTATTTATAGTCCAGCCTCAAAATTCAGAATCTTTTCCAAGTAAGATAGTTTACATAGTCAAATGAATTGCCATTAATTACCTGTATTTTAGTACTAAGATGCTTTGATTAGGTTTGAGGGGGACAGTGCTTTTTGGTTTTCTTTGTTGTGTTTGTTCTTTCTTAAATCTGATAATGACTCTTAAACAATATCATCCTGTGAAATGTTCTTACTGGAATATAAAAGATATGAGAATTCCCACCTAACTGGGAACAGATTTATGTCTAAATTCAGCCCCCAGTCTTGCCTCCCACAGGCAGTTCCCAACAGAAGAAGTGGTTGGATTTCCTTCTTTCCATTTGTGAGCCCGAGATACCACATGTACATGGGCTCTTATTCGTAGTTATGCCTTTAATCTGAGGCATGACATGAGAACATGTGGTACCATAAAACCCACTAAACACAGCAACTTGGCTGCAAAAATCACAGAGGGCCTGGAAAGCTCAGTGGTGACAATTGTGAGAACCTGTATGACATCTCACTGAAGGGTAGGTGGGTCTTCTTGGAACAAGACACAAATTCATGGACACACTTTCTAACATTTCTGTGTACGTGCATGTGCCCAAAATAGACACTACATTCAAAATCATCTTCTGTAGCCTCGTATTACAACTGCATTAAAAGCAGTCTGGGAACATCATAAAAGGAGTGACATGTCAGATCTCTCTGTCATACCCTTTCTGAAGAGTTTTCACATTGATGCTTTTCAGTCATGTTTTGCCTGATGTGTGCATATATTCACACACTGAGGCATATCTGTGTGAGCACACAAATATTTCTTTAGAGGGGATATATTTCTTCTATATTTTGTTTCTTTCTAACACTCTGACTGCCAGGATCCTGGTCCATACCTTCCCATGTTTGATTCTTCTATACAGATAAACATGTTGGAATAATTCCCCTAATTTCTTACTGACTAGAGTCTAATTTATAATGGTTTAAAATGAGGGGACAGTGCCTTTTTCTTACTGCGGGTTTTGTTGAACTTTCAGGAAGAACTTTGCTGCCATGTGACCTGAGACAGAGAAAATGTTGATACCAATAAAATCTTAGCAGAACGTGCCAAGAAAATCAGCATTTATTTTACCTAGCATATCCCAGAGGAAACATACAGTTAATACTGAAGTTTAAAATATCTTAGCCTTGGAATCTTAAAACTCCATCAGCACTCGAAGAGGGGGAAAAAAGGGTAACAAAAAATCCTGTAGCAACAAGGAGGTTAAATACACACATATGCAAAGTGTAGCACAACTCAATGGATCACTTTTAGCAGCTACGGATTTTGTCTGACATGAGTTTTGCTCTTGATCTCCTCGCATTTGTAGCACGAAAAAAAAAATTAATAAAACCTTCCCCTTTCTGAGAGTACCTTATAATGAAAACAAGAATATTTTGAAAGGAAAGAATAGGAAATGTTGACTGGGGGGTCCTGCTGCTTTCTAAGTAGTCCAGCTCCCAAGATTTATGTCAAAAGCAACAGAAGGTTGGAAATGAAAGAATGCCCTTGAAGTTACGCTCTGTAACTCAGCCAAGCGAGATGGATTTTCATTTACCTTGTCGAAAACCCAACATGAAAAAAAAAAGTTGTAGATAAAAACGTTACACCATTACTCGAGATTTACAAACGATGTGACAAAATAAACATGTGTTCCACTCATGAGGAAAAGTGCTCCATTCAATGGTCTGATGGCTCCTGGGCTCAAGATAGGTGGTTCTTAGTTTTGAATCTGCAAAGTTGCCGAAGTTGTGCCCTTCTGATCAGAAGCAATCCTCCTACACGGGCTCTCAGTATGGATGGGGATCTGGCACAGTCCTGCAGGCCTAGAGAGGCAACTGAGTTCTTCCTTTGCTGCCCCTGGTGCTCACAGGTCTTACAGCATCATTTAGCTGCTCCATGTTTGAATCCAACATCATCCTGAATGTGATCATCATTTCTGAATGTGAGAGCAGGTAGGGTTGGTGCTGTGAGATTAAACAGCCAATAAGAGACAGCAATAGAAGTTAAGCAAGTAAAAGGTAACAGTGAAGAGTTTGTTATTGCCTCAGACAAGTCTCATTTGTACAAGCTGGGATATGTCTCTACTGCACATTTCAGATTTTGACACGTGGTACCTTTAAATCAGTGGTATGAAAGGGCTCCCATTGACTTCAGCTGATTTTGGATACAGCATTGGTCTTAGTTATGTTTTTTTTCTTAACAACAGCAGGGTCCAAAAGTCATTGTGCTGAGGAGTTAATGATTTCTCTTTATCCAATTGGTTCAGCAAACCCACTAAAACCTGGAATCAGCTTTCTTTCCTTGGGAACTTGGGCCTCCAAGCCTTGATCAGGCACACACAGCAGCCCACATTCCAGATGCAGCATGAGGCAGGTTGTGTTAATACCTGAAATAAGAAGCACATGGTCTTAATGGATCAATAGTTTTAAATTGATTATTGAGTGAAGGCTGTGCCACATGCACAAGACGGGCACTTACAGCAGACTGAAGTGTGGAGTGTGCAATTCAGCTGCCCATCTTCAAACTCATGATTATTTTTTCTCTTTCTTAAGAAAAGTTCCTCAGCCCACCCATATATGGTAATGATACCTAGATAGGCAGTCACCAGAAAGGGCTGCCAGGGTTGTAGACTTTTACAGAGCACAGGTAAGGAAATGAAAGAGGGTTTCCACCTTTAACTTCAGTTTGAGCTGTACCACGTATGAGACAACACTTTGTTCTCCAAGAAGTAACAACTGAACTGACTTAATGCATATGTAATTTACAGTAGAATATTATATAGGTATTAATTCAGGACAATAGAATAGTATATATAATTTAGATACCTAGAACTTAGTATTTTGGCCACATCAAAAATCTCATCTTCTGTTTACAGGATAATCCAAACCTCGAGAGTAGACACTCAAGGGTCTTCTGTCACTGTAAGGTGGCAGATCCCTCTCTGTGCCTGCAGAGAGATCCAACTCCCTCCTTGCAGGTTCTTTTACAGTAGAAGACCAACATGCTATAAAGACATACCTCCATTCAGGATGCATTTGTTAAGGCTTCTTTTCACAAAGATTCCCGATCAGGGCTGGTTCTTGTTAAAAAACAAAGTGGTAACAATCTTGCGGCCAGAACATTTGTCCCAGAGGATGGATACAGGTTCTAGGGTTACCTTCAGGAAATCTGAACTACCACTGCAGGGAAGTTCTTTAACCAATACACATCATCTTATTAAAATGAGTTTGTTGTGCTTAAGACTAATATTAATGGCTCATGAGTCTCTAAGGCTTTAGGTAGCTGTGTTTATGTAGCTGCTGCCAGATCACAGCAGAGTTCTAGGTGGGAGATAAATACATCTCCATAGACAAAATACTTCTTAGTTCTGTTATCATCTAACTCCAGACTCTGGGAAACTTTCAGACCAATGAAGATGATAATTAAGGGCTAGTCACTAATGGATTTGCAATTTCTGAAGAGTAGATGAATTACCCAGTGAATTTTACTGTGTACATTTGACAGCCAAATCCCAATTTAAAGGGTTGGAGGCAGAATGATTCTCAACCTCACATCTTTCTTCCCAGCTACCTGATTAGCATTTTGTTGTCTTCAGTGTCACAGTATCTAAATACCTGTTACTTTAGATTCAATCAATGAAGCTGTTGCATGGGTTGTATGATTTCAGTGCTTCATAAAAATAAAGAAATGAGAATAGGCCAAACAATGCCCTGAAAACACATCCAGCCACGTAAAAGGCAGAGAATAGATATGAATTCCAGTTTACTTCCTCACTTCTTCGTCTGTAATGGGTCAAGCCAAAAGCCTTCAATCCAAACAGCCCTGAACTGTGAGGAAGTTCAGATCCAAACTCTTACAAGCCAGGCCATTTCTAATTATTTTTATTGCCTCATTAAATTTATTGTGTTGAACCATTTCTAGTGACCTCATTAACTCTCTTTAAAGAGTTTGTCACGTACAATCCTTAACAGATGTCTGATTTCAGGCATTGCAAAGTCAGTCATCTGGCCTTTCCCCAGCATGCATAGACCCTTAGCTCTCCAATCCTGTGCTCTACTCTCTTTCAAGAAGGATTTCATTTTGATGATACTGTATTAGTGGGAAATTTGCTGCAATGCTGCTTGGGCCAGTTTTTATGCCTTCATCCTCTAGCTATGTCCCACATATTTCTTCTCATCTGCCTTGTTTCCTTCTGCATTGATCCAGATGGGTTTTATACCAGAACTGCACTCTCTCCTGTGGAGAATATCTTAAGTCAACCAGGGTTTGCAATGTCCCGTTGGGGTTAGGCTGTAAAAACCCTCTATTATGTGTGCAGCTGGGCTCAGAGAGCAGATTTCACTTTGTTCTTTCTTTATCCATGATTTAAATGGCTTGGATAGCATGATAATTAAATGCTGGGGTTCTGGACCACAGCCTTGAAGGATTGTCAAAAGGATTTTGAGTCACTCTGCAGCTGAGAGCAGGATGTGGGACTGACAGGATCAAGAAGGAAGGAAGGAAGCTACCCTGTGAACCTGAGACCCGGCCAGGTCTCCTGCAACCGGCTTGCTGGGTAGGCAACATGCAATGCCAGACATCTGGGGATGAACACAAGTCAAGAGTCTTTTTTGGAAAAAACATGTGGATTCTGCAGTCATACCCGTTCCCAGATCAGGAGATGCAGACATTGCCCCAGCAGGCTCCATCTCATGTACTGACACAAGAACGACTGTGTGCAGGTGGGCCAATGGGCCATCCCTCTGTTCAGCCTACATCAAATGTCCAGGATAATGGTCCAGGGAGCATATTTACACAGAATACCCCTCAGGCTTTGGCATGGTATGGTTCAGGTGACTTCCTTCGTTGAAGCATTTAACATTTCTTGGTAGATTGGGGCTTCTTTCCCCAAAACCACGTTTTGAGCTCTCACAAACCTTTACTTTTCACAATCTCTTGTGACAAGCATTTCCACAGCTTAACTACATGGTCTTTGAAGAACCACTTTTCTCATGGGTTTTTTTGTTTGTGTGTGTTTTTTCTTTTAAAACTGTCTTCAGCTTTCCAGTTTGTTTTATTCTTTCCTGTTCGTATGTTGGAAGACTGTGAATAATTATACACTTTTCATTTTCTGCAAATTAATCACGATTTTACAGACAACTATTTCTCCCCTTCTTAGTCATCTCTTTTCATGTTGCTTGTGTATCAACTTCATATCCTACTTCTGGTAGGTTAAGAACTTTAACAGGCTGAGGATCAGCAAAAATTTTCTGTAGTATTGAGGGGAAGGAGAAACGAGAGTTGAGGAGGAACCTGGACAACAGTGATTAAATTGCAAGTATTGTTGTGAAGGTGCTGCAGCTTTTTCCTGAAAGAATAGCAATTTTTCTAACTTGGATTTGCTAAGTTTCAGAAGCTGTAAGCATATAAAAAGGAGAGGACAAGAACTTAAGCAAATCTTCAATTTCCACATAAAACTAAAGCCCATTTCTCCTCTTGCCCTTTTATAAAAGTTGGTCTGTAATGTGGTGCTAACTTGAATTACTGCAGGGATTAGAAGGTGAGATGGGTCCAGTTCTTAGTTCGTCTCGCTTCTTGGTTTTATAGAGGTGCAGCCTTCCTGGATTTATATCTGATTTACACCAGGACAGATGGGAGGAAAGTCAGGCCTATTGTTTTTGCACTCTGCTTTTGACAGTGCCGAGAATCTTCATGCTATAAAAGTGTCCGCACTGTGCTGTCTTCCATCTGTATTGCATATATTGTATCTGTCATGCTGTTTGGGAAGAGCTGATATTGTTGGCAATCTTTCCTTCTTGTAGAACTCCACATATAGCATCACAGCATAAAAAATAGCAATGGATGGGAAAAAAATATCTGACTCATGGGAAATTCACATACTTGTTTTATCCCATGTCAGAGCGGAAAAGGAGAGTACCAACATTTCCCCCAGTAGAATAAAAGGGTGTTAACAGGTTCCAGTTATTTCTCAGAATGTAAGGAGTATCCTGAGACACTGGGACACTTCAGTCATAGGAGGCTGAGATTAATTTCTTATAGCTGTAGTTGTCTAAAATATCTTCCAAAATGACAGGGATGAGCCGGTCTGGAGTGCAAGTCTTTTCATTCTGAACACCACAGCTCACATACAACAGATCACTGCATGTTTGCAGGTACTTTGCTGACTGTACTGGCTAGATAAGGAACCCAGACATCCCACTGACTAACTTCAAAGTGGCCCTTCAAAGTTTTGGGGGGTGATAGTATTCAGATGAGGAGAAGACAAGCTCAGAACTGCATCTTCCGTGAGGAACATGTTGGCTGATACAGAGTGTAATACTGATGGGAAATATTTTATCTTCATTTTCCTGGCAAAAAAAAAAAAAAAAAAAGCCCTCTAAAAATCAAACATTTCCTAAGGAAGACTTCTGAATGAGATGATGCCCCGCCTTCTCATGGGAAAATTTTTCACTCAAAAATTAAGAAACAGCTCCAGGATGTTAAAAAAAGAGTAGAAAGTTGTTTGCTAATGAAGCATACAAATGACAGCTGATAGATTGAAAGCCATAATATTCTTGGCTTCCACAGCCAAGATTTATGAGGGCCTTTGCTTTCACACTGGCAGTGACTTTACCCATGCAAAATTTAGACATCCAATCTAAGTAGTGTTTGATCTCCTTCCATGCTCAATATAGAGACACAGACACCTATAGAGAAAGACTCATCTAATTGGTTTTATAACTGTGTTAAAATTTGAGAAAATTGTATGGCTCTGAGTAAGGATGATGCATCTAACAATGTATTTGCACCATTTTAACTCCACCATCATTTTATAGAGATCCTATGAATGGATAAGCTACTTAGCCCAAAATATGTTTCCCACCCTCAGAAGAAGCAGGGAACACAAATCCCCAAAGATTTTCCCAAAAGTTAAGAGGTCTAGGGAGAGGCAGAACGAGAGAGACTAAACAAGTTCTTGATTAAATGCCCTAACTGCAGCTGATAGAAATGTCCTTAAATATGATTAATCAACATTGCTATGTTGAAAACCAGACATGGTGCAATCTTTAATTTCCTGGGATCAAATTTGGGTGGATTTTGATTGATTTTGCTTTTCATAGCAGCACTGATGCCAGCATCCTGATGGCTAGAGGTTGGAACAATGCTTCTTGGTGGCTGCAAAGTTTCACTGCTCCTACAAACCATCCTCTGTGTCTAAAGCATCCTAGCATGGGGTGAAGGGAGGAGGCAGGGAGGGATGCTGCAAACTTGTCAACTCGTTTGTAATATGACAATGGGGAGAACAGCAGTGAGGTAGAAATCTGGGAAAATAAGCAGTAAGGCAGTCTGGCATTTGCCCCAAAACACTGTGTCTGCTTCATGGTGTCAGAAGCAGAAACAGATAAAAGAGAGGCCCCTAGATTACTGCTGATCCCTAGAAGGGGTTGGTGTGTGCCACACTGTGTGCCCCCATTTATTAGCAGGCTGAGGGACATGAGGGAGCTTGTGTCCTTGCAAGATGAGTGTTCAGTAAACATTGATTGCTACCCTATGACCGAGATTGAGTTTTCACCCCCAGCGACCCATAAACTCGTGCCCTGGGATCTTTCCCCAGAGTATTTCAAATGACTTTACCGACCAACTTAGGTAAAAAAGCAAAAAGGCCTTATGGCTTCAAAGCTGTGAGTGTATTTTTCACTCAAAGCAGAAACTTCAGGCACTGTTTATCCTGTTCTGCCCAGGGCTTACTCTTTTGTTTTGCACTGAATTTCTTTCCTGCTAGACATTGTTCGCGAGCCGAAGTTTTCTTTGGAACGGCAAATAGGAAAGGACCACCTGGGTTATGAATTCCTGTCTTCTGGAATTGCAGGATGCTGTGCCAGCTTCATCATTTTTTTCTGAGAAAAGAAAAATGTAGTGCTGGCTGGGAATGTGTAGAGATGCTCTTCGCTTTTGCTACTAGTTGTGGATGGACACAGAGAATAATCTCCTTCCAAAATAGGATGTGTCCTACTGTAATGACCAAGGTCTCTTCCTATTCCTACCAGTATCACAAGGTGGTAATAAAGGTGGTAATAAATACAGTAACAGTACATGCACATTGTCATGGAAAGGTTAGGAGGTAAGCTCTACCAAAGGCAACAGTCTGGTATTCAACTACAGCCCTCTGTAATTCCAAGGAAAGAAGGTAGGTATGAGGGAGGAGCAGGATTAGGCCTACAACACTGTGTCATCCTGAGGACCACTCCTGCTGGGCATATGGAGAAGGAGCAAGATGCCCATGTGAGCTGCCATGGTCATGCCTGTGTCCTGTCAGAGCCAAGGAGTGAGGCCACAGCACAGGCATGTCAAACACATTGTCAGAAGGCGCTGAAGTGGCTGGGTTTATTTTAATCTGGAAATGTGGCCCTTGCTGCCTTTTATGATGTGCCAGTCTAAGCTGCCTCTGGCAGCTGTGAGAATATTGGTTTTGGCAGACAGCTGCAAGGAGCAGCAGACTGGAAGGAGTCAGCAACAAATGTGATAAAAGGGGAAAGTTGCTGACGCCAGGAGGAAAAGCACAAGGTCCTGCTGATTACCAGAAACCCTTCAGGAACTGTGAGGAAGAAGAGGTCTCCTCTGACATTGGGATGGATGAACAGATAACGACTAGCCCTCTCCCCTTGACTTCAGTTGAATTGCTCCACTCCACATGTAAAATGCCCCACTGCTGCAGAGGAAGGATGCTCCAAAGGAAAAGGGCAGAACTCATGGTGATGCCAGGGAAAGTTTTCTCTCTACCTGGCATTTGACTAAATTGATCCTCTGATAAAAAACACTGGGTACTGGCCACCAGTAAAACATAGGGATGTAGAGCTGAAGATGTCCAAACTAAAGGCTAAAGCTCTGTATGTAACATAGCCAGTGCTATATTAACAGGTCCAGTATTTCCCAGCACTAGTTTTATTGCAAAAAACCCCCCAACCCTCTCTCTGTCTTACAATTCCAACCCTCCTTCCCTGTGGTTTCAGGGATGGGCTTTTTTTTTTGTTTGTTTTGCCAGCTAGATAACAAGCTCTGTGAGACCATGATTTTTTAATGTGTTCTGTACTCATAAAGAGAGTGGGATCTGTGAAAGGTCCCAAGCCCTTGTTAATGTTAAACACTGATGATAGCAATGTGAATGTCAGTGACATTCCCACAGTCCCTTCACTAACCAGCAGGCTGTATTGAGAAGGCTCATCAGAGATGATTTCTGAGAGTGGATCCCTGGAAGGAGGAACAGTTTAGATGTCAATTTGAGGGTATAATCTGTGTTCTACCATTGCCGTTTTCAGTTACATTCAGAAATGAAAGAAGCTGATTTTTCAGTCAAGACACAGCTCAGATCACCTCAGGACAGGAGATTTTGATGCAGCAGGTTCAGTGCACAAGGCTGCCATCAGAAAAGGGATATTCCCAGGCAGCATTGCCAATGATGCAATGAGAGGGAACACAACATCCATGAGGCAAGACAGGATTCTTCTGAAAACAAACTTAAAGGGCTTGGTTGGTTTGTTTGTTTGCCTTTTTCCCAAGGCCCAAGATGTCCTTTTTTTCAACAGTATTTATTTTTAGTGTAAACAAGCAAGATTTCATTTTAAGAGCCATACCCAGCAAAGCAAGATGCTGAGCCAAAGGACTGATTACTCTGTGACTGCCTGCATTGTGCTGCAGTGCCCAATGTCTGGATGAACACAACCATGGGTTGCAACTGCCCACAGCCTGCCCTGAGCACACCAGTGCTCTGGACTTTTTGAAACTACAGTAATTGGTGGAAAAGGTGAACTGGTCAATATTTTAGCATTATTAAAAAATAAACAAAGAGCAGAATCTCCTTTGCTTCCAATATGTTCCACAGAGGGGCAGGGAAATGCAGAGATTGTCACCGTGACCCTGCTGTGTGAGATCTCCTGCACAACTCGGCTTAAACCAAGTTTCTCCTGGACCCCAATCACTTGGGTTTCAGTAAACAAGGCCCACTGGGATAATTTGCCCATAACTCCATGTGTTCCCTTTTAATATCCAGTGGCTCAATTTTGCTTTCTCTTGCATTTCCTGTGTTTAAACAGGGCCAGTGAAAGACAGTGCTGGAGGAATAATCTCAAACACTGTTCTTCTAATTTCAGTGCAAGGAAAAGTAGAAAAAAATCAGGTAGAGAAGCTCTTTGTCAAGATACTTGTAGCTCACTTTTGCAAATTGAAGACCTTTAGGGGAGACACAGATAAGTCTCTGAAGCTTTTATACCTTATCTGAAACAAAAGCACACTCTGAACCTATCTGAGATAGAGATATGCCTGTGACTAGCTTTCAGAGAGGAATTTACAGCCTGGAACAGTTTACAGAGACAGCTTTCTAAGAAATAAGTATGGGAATAAATATTTACCTCCTTTCTCCAAATCTCCGTACTAAGACTTGTGCTGAAATAATTATCTTCCCTTTTAAGTTGTATTTATTCAAAGATCTATATGGCACGAAAAACAGCCCAGACTTATGTAACAGACACCTTGTGTTCTGGTGTATGAGGGAACACCATAAATGTTAGTCACCTCTGGCGTGTTAGATCTGTCACTTCGTGGTGATTCTGGGGAGTATTTTTAGGAATAGAATAGATGTGATAAAGTTTGTTGCTCGAGATACCAGATCAGAGTAGTTTGCTGAAATGTTTGCTAGTGACACAGATGGAAATAGCATGCATACCACAACTTAAAGACCTGGTCGGTGGTTTTCATATACTTAGGCATACTTGCCAGGCTTTCTTTTTTTCCTCAGCAATTTCAGATTTTCAAACAGTTGATTTTAATAAAATGAAAATCCCTATTTTGACCTGAAAAGAAAACTATGCCTCCCAATATTTTCAAAGGCAACCAACTTCCTGAGAAGTTTTGCTTATAGACCTCATTCTAACACTTTTTCATTAGAATTCTTCTTTGAAAATAAAGAAAAAAAAAGAGAAGAAAGAGAAAACCAAAGCAGAGAAAAGCAAAGAAGCCTTTCATGCCAATGAGCAGCTTGAGCTGACTATTGGTATTTAATCTCTCCATATTTCCATGTAGAGCCCTGATGTCTATGGCTGAGTTGATGCCATGTCAGTAACTTCTGGGAATGTGGTTTGTGGCACGCTGTTGTTATTTACTGGGGCATAACAGCAATGCCACACCATGGCAAGTTTGAATTCTGCCAAGTAGTACATGTGCACCTGGAGAAAAATCATTCCCACCACAAAGATAAAACCAAGAAGGCGGCAAAAAGAGGATGGTGGCTACAAAAACAGAGAAACCAGTGGAAAATGATAAAGAAGATGAGAAGGACTGAAAATAGAACTTCTGTGGAAAAGATTGACAGAACTTGGATTGTTTAGTCTAGAAAAAAGACAACTGTGAGACAGTCATGATAACAGTCTTCAAATATGTTAAAGACTGCTGCGAAGAGGGAGGTAATGAACTCTTCTCCATATCCACTGGGGATAAGGCAAGAAGTAATGGGCTTAAATTGCAGTGTGGTGGTTTGGGTTAGACAGGAGGAAAACCTCGTTAAGGGGATGGAAAAAACACCACAGGGATAGATTGCCTGGGAAGGGTTTGGAGTCTCTGCCACTGTAGATCCTTAAAAGCAGGATGGAGGGAGATTTGGTTGGTAACATCTCTCAAGGTCTTTAGGATTTTCCCGGTAGAGAATGGAAGCACAGAACATGGAAACGACCTGCTGGCAGCACAATGGGTAACACAGAGCAGGAATAGAAATCAAATACCTCAGGTTTATTAGCTCACTGAGCAAAAAAGTAACACTCTTAGGGAATAATATTAAAAATAATTAATTAACCAACGGTGTGATAGCAAATAGAAAACAAAATAGAGCAAATGTTTACGTCTTACACAGATGTTTTGCTCATGTGTGCTTTTAATTAGAAACTTACCAAACCACCAAAATTTCCAGTCTGCAATGAATTCCAATATTTTGAAATGTCTTTATTCAGAATCAGCTTCAAGATAATATGTTCCATTCGATGCCGAAACATAATGTTAAGCATGGAAGGATGCACACATTAATGTACTGTAATGACTGATGTATACTCGTGTTCAAACAGCAAATCAGGAACACTATCACTGACACATATATTTTAGCATTTGAAGAACAAAAGGAAAGAAATCAAAATGATTAATTGTTGTTTCTCTCATGCCAAAAATTACAATCAGGATGCTTTACTGAGCCAGGATGGATCCAAATTTGTCTATTTCAAACATGAAACTATGCACTGGTGTTTTCTGAGCAGCTCTGTCAATGTATTTTTCATTGTTACAATTTCTCTCTCTGCTAGAGCAAACTCAGAATGGCCAGGAAAAAAAAAAACCAAAACACAAAAGGAAAAGGTCCTCTAAGTGGAAGCTGTGTTACCTGATATAACCCTGAAGGACCCGCTCTTTTAACATTTCCAAACAGCGAAATTACTTATTTGTCATCTGTTTATTTTTGTATCACCATGTTCAATACAATGGAGTCAGCTTCCCTCACTGAAAAGGCAAAGAACTGTCCTGGTATCCACTTAACATTCACTTTTTAGAATACATGCAGGAAACACGATAACATGAGCAGACATGTCTGTGTGTGGATGGCTCTCTCATATCTGGGTGGGTGTCCTGCTGCCCATGTCTGTGGTGTCCTGTCCTTCACTGACAACCACAGAAAAGCTGATGCACTGTAGGAGTAGCATTTTATCTCAATGCCTTTTATCTGTCCACCTCTTTCAACCAGATGTGACAGTTGGCCTTTAAAAGCCAGATTTAAGAGAGATGCTTTGAGTCATGTACCAAGGAGTGATAAATGTTGGGGTTAGTAAAAAAGATCCAGAGCTTCCCAGTGTGTGCAGGGCCAAGCACTCCAGCATAGAGGATAAGAGTGGGAGACCCTGAGGACCAAAACTAGAGAGTTCCTGCCTGAATTGAGACTGAGCAAATCCTTCACTGACTTTGCTTGTGCAGTAGCTATTTTTCAGAATAATTGCATTGCTCAACTGGCACCTTCCCCAGCCGTTAAATTCCACTTGGGAATGGTCCCATTGGAGACATGTACCACACATGTGGCACAAAATGTACAACACGTACGAGTCTGATGTTGCTATTATTGCTCTGAGGGTCTGACTGGCATATTGTCAAACATTTTACAACCTAACTAGTTGCCAAATACCTTCTAATTAAACAAACCGTTCCTTGCATAATGCCAAACAATTAAACAGGTTTATAGTTTTTAATCTAACACTGCATCTGGTTTAAAGGTCTGTTTTAAATATCAAAGTCTTCTGATCATCCAGTGGCAGCTGATGATGGGGCATTTCATCCTTCCAATATGGCAGTGTCTGGAGAATTCATGTTCCGTCTACCTTTTTCCTCCCTCAGTGTTTTCATAAACATAAAAACTTTTTATTGATGTGGTTATGTTTGGGGAAGCACCTCTGACACCTAAGATAGATTAGGGTTTGTCAAGTCATTAATCTGAACAAGAGCATGGACCCCTGGTCAGTTTAAGGACCAGATCAAAAAGTCTAGTAGCATCTAGGCAAGGTTTGAAAGGGCTTTCAGTGTCCAAGGAGATCCACCTGAATGTCCAAAGTGGTCCATCTCATTCCCACACTCCACCACATCACTATTTGCAACACCTGGGCCAGACTCTATCAGAGAGGAAAAGAGGAGTTGCTAAAGCTCTCTGGAGAGCTGATGTGAGGAGGAAGAATCAGATCCGGGGTGAAAGCTGAAGATTATGGCTTGCAACTGAACTATAAACAGAGATGTTCAAACAGAGATCAGACACATAGTGGTCAGTAAAATTTGAAGTCTATTGACACAGGAACAAAAATTTATAGTAAATTTCACAATAGACAGTGAAAGAACAAAAACAAGTTGTTTTTCACTTCTATGGCAACCAAAGGGTCATGTTTAGCAGCATATTAATTCAGTGAAACAGCATACTGTTACTTTCTATTGTTACTTGTCTCTCTTTTCACAAAGGTAGTCACTCAGGTAAAATGTTTAATTCACTGTGGAAGGCACGCCAGCACACCGAGACATAAAGAAAACCATGGCTGGTATAACAGCTGGGCATGTAACTGGTAGAGACAATGCCTGCACGACCAGCCAGGCCCAGCTCTATTTATGCAGGTGTAAAAGGGCTCCTGCCATTGGAAATAGTGTGCAGTCATTGTATTACACATTCTTTCCTCTGTCGGCATCCTGTTTAAACAGGCTGAGTGCAGAGGGGTGTCTGCTATTCATTTGCGGATGCCTTGTGATGATATGAAACATAATTGTATAATTTATGCTGAATAAACCAAGAAATGGCTGCTGTTCAAGGGAACTAGCAGGCCCCCAAAGTACTTGAAATATTGGAGCAGGCAGAAAAGATAACAAAGCCTGATCTTTTCGCTGCTCCTCATGTAAGGGCTGCTTTTGTACAGGGGGAGAGGAAACGGTTAGCAGAGGAATGTGATTCAGATGTGCTTGGACACTGCTGGAAGTGAGAGAAGCACAATGGATCAGCAAACCTATTGAGTAACTCCACCCAAGCCAACGTACTTGCCTGGGAACAAATACTGGCCCCTGGACTCTTCTTTCTGTGCAGTGCAGCTCTTCAGATGTTTGTCAAAATGAATGTGCAATTGTTTGTTTGTTTATTTAGAGCCAACAATGTCAGGCTGCGTGTTATAGCCCTGTTGCGTTTTTGGCTTGTTCGTGACTTCGCTGCCTGAAATAATTTTATTTTTATGTAGCTGGAGCAGAGAGGAGGACGCTGGGGACTTTGTTTTATCTTGTAATACATGATTCAAGCATTGAATGTTAAATTTGGGGCTTGGCTCAAAGGCAGGTCAAAAGAGAATAGCTTGGAATAAACTGCTGATGTAGAGCCTTGCTTTCTACGTAATGGCAGGATGTTTTCATGCTATGAAGCTATGAAAAAGTCCTCTAGAATTACTACAGTCTTACCCTCCAAAGAGATTTTCTGGCTTAAAACAAAGACCTCCTGATTTTGACTTCCTGAGCAGGAATGCTAATACTACATCAAGGTAATAAATTCCCAGGCTTTTCATGTCAGTATTCCAATTTGGTTTACAAGAAACTTTAAGCTGGCAGAAAATAGTGAGAAATTAACACGTGAAAAGCAAAGTGTTTCAAATTGCAGTTGATATGGTGCAGTTCTCTCCCTCTGGTTCAGTTTCTGTGAGACAAAACATAGTTTTTCTTATTGTTCAGAAGCTTCCTCTAGAAAATCTGGCCCACACAAGTGTTTTCTGGTTAACTGATTTCAACATAATCAGTGTTCAATTCTTGTACCAAAACAATGTTTGTTCAAGAAGCAACCCTGAGCTGAGCAGGACATGAGGGGTTTAAGAAAGGTGTACCCAGCAACCCCATTAGTGAGGGGCAAAGAGAGATGTGTGAAAATGCACCCAAAGCCACCGTTTGCTCAGCTGTTTCCCTACAGTTCCAGCCTGATCCTATCTTCTGCTTTAAGTGGGATTTGTTCAATGTGTGTGAAGGAGATTCTGAGGATATTCACTGGGTCAAAGTGAACATTTAGCTTGGTGTCCTGAAATTTGTGGGGTTTTTTTGGTTTGTTTTGTTTTTTTTTGTTTTTTTTTTCAGGTGAAGATAAATGTTTGCTTTTTAAAGAGTTCCTTTGGTACTTTTCAGGAAATCTAAACCTCATGCCCTTGGCCCGGCAAGTCTCCCTTTTCCTGAATGTGCAGCTGTGTAGGTGTGCACTGTAGGGTTTGTTCTGATTTATGAACAAAAAAAAACTTTTTTTTTTTTTTTTAATTCAGTATTTACATCCTCTAAGAGTTTAAGTATTTTTTTTCTCTCTTTGACCCTAGTGGAGGCTGAAATCCAAATGTCAAAATAATGACATTTACTGCAGGAAGAGAGATGGCCTTTTGCAATCAGCTATATTAATGAATCTCATCAGAATGTGGTGTTACTTGGCTAAATAAACCCCTATGTCCTTGCTCTGAGAAATATATACATGCTGAGACATAATCAAAAGCTGACATTTTCAGAAGACCATGGAAATGACATTTGAGCTGTTTTGCAATCATAAGAAATACTGATGCTAAAAATGCCCAAGTTTTCATTATGGAAATATAGTCACCCTAAATAATAATTTTCTTTTGGTTGTTGTCTCAGAAGGATCTCAAAACAGTCATTGCTCAGCATCTCAGAGATGTGGAAAAATGTCTTGGCTAGGACGAAATCTGTTACATTATCAGCATTCCCAGCTGTGCCTGCAGTTACACAGTGAATTGAGGATGCAGCCACAGACCAGAGTGAACACCATGGATCTGTCTGTCCCAACTGGTGGCATTTTGATCTGAACATTCTTTCTGTTTTTAAATTGGACAGTTCAGCCAAACTTAGGCTGAGGGACTGATCTTTGTATGTTTAGTCAGAGCAGAGAACAAGACAGATCAGAATTATGTATTCCATAGATTGCCGTAATGTAATTTAGGTTGGAAGGGAGCTCTGGAGCTTCTCATCCAAAACCCCTTTGAAAAGTCACTCAGGGTCCCTCTGAGTCAGGTGTCAAATAGCTCCAAGAATGGAGATTTCAAGGCCTCTTTGGCCCTCTTCCATTCTTTGACTACCCTCCTAATTACTTTTTCCTAATTCTTATCATACCAAAATTTCCTTTTTTCCAGCTTGTGCCATTGGCCTCTCATCTTGTTGTGCACCTCTGAAAGGACTCTGTGTCTTTCTTCCCTATAGATCAATCAACAGCTAGAGGAAGACAGGAATAAGATCCCCTAATTTCTTACTCTTCCCAAGACTGCACAAATCAATCTCCAAATTCTTCCGGGAAAATATCACTAAACCTTTGCCCCGTTATTATTTCCCTTCCCATAAATTTAATGTCAGGTCTGCTGGGGAATGAATGACAGTCTTACCCACCATTGCATTCCTGTATCCTTAGGAAAGATGTACATACCTTGACTGAAATCCCCGAGACCTTTCTGTGAGCCACAAGGTTGTGATTAAAAGTAAGCAAGAACATTTAACTTCTAGTGATTGTTTTAGGTTTTTAAAGTTTCCTAATGTTTGAAAGTCAGTGAAGTGCAGAAGCTTGTAGTATCAGGTGTTCTGCAGATCGAATTGCCCTGACATCTGCAAAGTGATTTGCCTCTCAGTGTCTGTTTCAAATTCAATAAAATTTACAGTAGCCATATCTGACCACAAAGTGCTCCTATCAACTGCTGTGCTCTCCTGAAAACCATGGGTCCATGTTTTTACTTTCTCAGAAAAGCATTCAGCACACGACACAAGGTTATGGAACAGTATTATAAGATGTCAGAAAACAAATGCAACTGAAAGAGAGAGAAAAATCGTGGCATGCCTTTTCTGTTACCAGCTTCTTCCATTCTGCAGGTGAGATAAGGATTGGAAAGAGGGCTTCATTACATCAGCTCTGTAGATATTCTGGAGGGGATTTGCTTGGTGCAACACTACATTTTGCTTGAAAAACTGAAACATGAGTCTTAAAAGGTGTCTGCCTGTTCAACGGATTATAGAGCAGCAGGGAACTTCTTCACTTCAATCAATCCTTCTCCTTCTGTCTCCCTCTCCTCTCTTTTTGATCAAATAGGAAATTCTGGCTAGACAACACTGACTAAAATAAACAAACAGAAGTACCTGTAAAAAGGATGTATTTGTGTAGTAAACTCCAGAGCATTACAGCCTGACTTTTGTAGAGTTGAGCTGGTTTCAGGCATGTTAATTTCCACAAAGCTCTTGTGAAACACTAGGAAAACTCTTCAGATTTGGGATTTGACCTTTCGCATTCAAAGATGAGCAGATCACTGAGGTAGCAGGAAGAAGGAGAGCAAGAGAAGGTGGTTACAGGATGAGTTGCTTGATCATGTTGTCTGACAGTCAAAGTTGGGTCTGCTTCTGGAAAACATTTTGGCACAGAGCAATTTGCAGCACTGTTATAAAATATCGTGTGCCATTTTTACCTTGTCATCCATGTATATGTGCATGCAGGCTTAAGAAGCATTTATTGACAGGTAGCATTTCTTCTGAGCTGCCTCTTCAGTCCTCAAGAGATCTGGCTGTATGCCACTGGTTTACT
Source organism: Lepidothrix coronata (assembly GCF_001604755.1). NCBI lineage: Eukaryota > Metazoa > Chordata > Aves > Passeriformes > Pipridae > Lepidothrix > Lepidothrix coronata. Next base: position 460,735 of record NW_016690192.1, read on the forward strand.
GGGTGATGCTGGGCAAGTCCCTGCCTTTCTCTGTCCTTCATTTTTCCCCCTCTGTAAAAAAAGACCCTGATTTTCTTTGAAATGTTCAGAGAGGAATTACTGCTTATCAGGCTGATGGTTATTATTAGCAGTTAGAAATAAGAAATGATAGCAGCAAGTGAAACAGGGAAAGGGCAAATGTCCCAAATAATTTCCATTGACTGCTCCCACTAAGCCTGGAGAGAAGCTGTTGCTCTGCAGCGTTTCTCCATTACACCAGCACCAGCAGGTGCTTTCTGTGGAATCAGCCCTGAAATGGAAGGAGGGAAGTTATTGTTGTTCCCTTCATAACGAGGTGTATCACATTCAGAGCAACGACTCCTGCCAATAGCAGGAAAGGTTTGATCAAAGGTGTCAGCCTTTGCGGCTTCACCTCCAAACCTCTCGGCATTCAGGCAGGAAAACGGAGAACATGTTATTGCAGTTGAATTTCAGCCTGATCACCAAACAGCCCAGCAATTTTGTGAAAATTGCCCAGCCCTCCCACATGAAAAATATATCCTCTCTCAGCATTAACGATTGTAAAGGGTCAGCAATTTTTAATATCCGGTAGTTCCTTCTCTCTCTGCACTCTTCTCTCTCCACCATGCATCTCCTGCACATTGCGGTGCTGGACTGGAGCAGGGATGACTGCTGAGGACGCTTGACACCATATAATTCACCCAGAACAAAAGGGAGGGACAGCAAGGGAAGGTCAGAAGTTGAAGAAAAGCCCTTTGTAAGAAAATGCTCAAACACTTACAAGTGTCTTCTCTTGAGGGAGGGGAAAGTGGGGAAGGGAAAAGGAAAATCCTTCTCAGTTCTGGACTCTCACACGTGAATTTTGTGGCAGAGATGAACAGAAAGCAGGTGAAGCAATAGATGTAGTGAGAACAGAAAGCATATGGGTAAGGAAAGCTCAGCACCTTTCTCACAAATCTTTTTCCCAGGGGAATGAGCTGCTGCTGATTTTGGCTGTCAGCAGTGTTGGGATTTACAAGGTGCTGCTGGGCTTTCTCGTCCTAAGTCAAAGTGCAGGAGGCAACAACACGCCATCATCCTTGTCATGGCCTAACGAAAGGGCTGGCTAATTGCCTGATGTGGGTATTGGTGAAAAAGTGTTTGTTGTCTTTATGGTTTGTATTCTTTCAAGACACAAAATGCTCACCTGACTTAAGTGGTGGTGGAGAATGGAGAAACTTGCATTAAATCTTTTTTCTTTAGGGAAAAAAAAAAAAGCTAGGCAGCAATTTGGCCAGACTTGGCTTACTGGGGTTTCCCTCCACTTCCTTCTCAGCTTAATTCAGCTGTGATATTTCTATTCCTCTCAGATCCGACTCGTTAGCAAAATGCCTGCAGTGTTATTTTCGCTGGCGAAGAAGTGAATGCTGTGTGTGTTTATTTATGAAGAATGACCATATTGCTGTGTTTTCCCAAGCACAGCTGAAAACAAGAAGATGAAAACCAGCAGCAGGAGATGGTTTCTTTGCACATGGTGCTAAAGCCCTTCTGCCTGCAAAGCCTCTGCTTTTTCTCCCCCCAGTATGATGCTACTAACTCTCCCCTGGCAGTCTCTGGTGCTTCTCTCATGTCTCCTCTGTGAGTTCCTGGGGCTGTTCTGCCACTTCACTCTCACATCCACCTCCTGCCCTTGCACCACATCACCTTCCTTTGGAAAGGCCTCCTGCCACTCCGTGCCCCAGCCTCCATGCAGCTGCACGCTTGGAAGGTGGTTTTCCCTTGTCTCAGTTATCACTAAGCACAGATACAGATTTAAGATCAATTACTTTTAGCTAGGGTGGAAGGTGGCTTTCATGTCCTGCAGCCTCTCTCAGGTGATAGGCAGCAGGGAGCAGACTGATAGGGCTCCTCTCTGTTGAGAGATTTTCAGAGCCAAAAATGGGGAGTGATCTGCTGATCAAGCTCAGAGGAGACATCAGTGAAAGGAGACATTAGAGAGGGTGCACTGCAAGGAAAGACAAAGTAGTTCAAAGGGCTCTGAGGTGCTGAGATGCCATGGAGAGGAGACAGTAGGAGGTGACACACCAGACTTGGGCAGCAGAAAGGCTGGAAAGTGTTTTGAGTGCATTGGAGCAGAAATGATATGCCAGTTGTTTTCAGTTCCCCAGATGTGAGAGGCTTCATTAATTGATTCAGAGAACATATAAGACATGAGTGTACTCTTGTGCTGTTGAGCAAATTGTGCCCCTTCTCTCTCCCTGCCTTTGTTCAGCTGAGCATGTTGGGTTGGGACCGATTTTCAATATGTGGATACCCTCTACCTCACACCCCAGGATCCTCCACAAAGTGCTGGTGAGAGAAATAACAGCTCGTGTGGAAGGGGAAATGGTCTGGGGAATGGCTGGGGCACAGCTGAAGGGGTAGCTGTGATGTCCAGTGAGGGTGCAACAATATGCACCAACTCTTTCAATACCTCCCCTTTGAAAAGGAGAGGAGAAAAAAGCCCCCCCCAAAACCCACGAGGCACAAACATGTTATTTTTCCTTTCTTGAAAACAAACGGTCTTTTCAATTAGACTGATTTGTCCCTGAAACAATCAATCTGAGGTTTATAAAAGCAAACACTTGAGTAATTAGTTCTATCCAGGAAGAATATTAACTCTGTTTGTCTTTGTGTAATTAATCACTGACCCTGCCAGCCCTACAAAGCCTCCTTTGCACAGATGGGGCAGTGAGGGAGGCGAGCAGAGGGCAGGGGCGAGGCGAGTAACATGAGATATACAAGGAGAGGGTGTCAGGATTCTGTAACATACATCTCTCCCCACACACCTAAACAAGTGCCCATGTAAATTCTGTGAAACCATATCTCTGCCACAGAGCCATGGGGCTTTGAAGGGCTGCTACTTGAAGAAACAATAAATAACATTTTAAAATACAGTTATTTATACTAACCTTTTAACTGTGGGGACACTCAGCTCTCTGTGGTTCATGTGCCTAATTGATAAAGCATTTGCAGTGTTTTCCATGCAGCACTGCTGTAACCAGGGCCCCAGCCACCAGCAGGTGAATTGGCACTGAAATGCCTTCAGCCAGAGGAATCACAGCCTCTGGTCTGGCTGGATTGAACATTGCCAAGTGCCACCCCGGAGCTGGCTCGGTGTCAGTGGCTGGTGTTACAAGCGAGCTGTGGTTTACTCTGATCTCAAGTCTGCAGGGAATGAAGCAACTTCAAGTCTCTTCCTCCATCCCTGACCTCCAGTTTAACTTTGAGGAAATGTTTGGATTTATTCGAGTGTTTTTCAACAGCTTGAAGTAAGGTCAAGGTTTGTTTCCTTTTTCGCTTACGCCTGGTATGACTGTACAGACCATGTCTCTTACGTTGCATCAGTAAGATTTTTTTGTTGATTCCACAGTAGCAGCTGAAAACACTGGAATGAAATAAAAGGTGCCAAATGTGAAACACTCTGTGAACATGTAACTGAGGAAATCAGGCAAAATACAGCAGGCATGTGCAGCATGCAGATGGGAAGAGTAGCAATAAGGTGAACAGAACTGATGGGCATCTTGTCTTGACTGAGGCTAGAGAAAAGCAGGCTCCTGACTGTAAAGAACAGTCTCAATTTCTGCCCAAAGTCCCTTAGCACTTCTGTGTGTCCTGGATATAAGATGAGAAGATGAGATATAGCTCTCCAGACCCTTGACAGAGCTCAGGGGGGTGGGGGACTTGATTTGTGTGTGAAAGCCTTGGTGAAGCTGCTCATGGTCACTGCCATGGCTGATCACATGCGTGTAAAATGGACATGCAAGGCTGGCTGGGGGGAGTGAGTGGGTTTTGCTCCTCCAAGCCTCCAAAATGCTTCCACCTGTGAAAAGAGAGGACATTTTTGCACTCATCCCAGTGCTTCTCCTGGTAGGATTTTGCTCTGACATGCAAAACAGAGTGATTTGCATGGAGATCATTACTGCTGCTGGCAGATGGTGAAAAACCCCAGGATAAGCTTTTCCATTAAGGAAATAAAAAAGGGTCTCATCCTTTTCTCACCCCTTTATGCTGAGCTACCTTGCTATCTCAGCCACTCTTGGTTGCATCCAAAGAAGTTGAACTCCAGGTCAGAGGAAATCTGATCATCCTCTCTCACCTCCTACCCCGAGTTGCTGTTCATTAAGGTGAGGTATAGCTTTACCTTCACAGGACACTCCTTTTGCTCTTTATCAGCCCTGTTGAACGTTAAGCAGGTCACATATGGCCTCTGTCAGCTACACTGCAAATCTTTTGTATCTTTTAATGAAAACATTGCCAGTGTTTTCCTTCTGTCGCTGTTGGAACCCAGCCGCATCTTGGTGATAAATGGTGCCTATTGATGAAGGAATGCTTCAGCCAGAGCCACGGCTCTGCAAGGACACTGTGCTGATCCCAAACTGCAGCCAGAGGTTGTCTCCACCAGCCCTGGAGTTTCAGTCCCTCCCTGCAGGTGGGGCAATTAAAACCTCTGCCTATTTCTTTTTCCACCAAGCTGAAGGCTGAATTTCTGTATTAAATCATATTGTTGTGATAGCTACTAAAATATGAGATTGTCCATCATCAGCTTCAAAACACAAGCTGAACAGTTTTGTTTTTACAAAAATATCCCAATTTCCAAATGCCAGAGAGCTTGTTTCAGTTTGATTATGGGCTGTACTTGAAAGACTCACTGGAAGAGTGAGGGTTTATGGCAATCCAGGGAATGGCTCTGCATCTGTGTCACATAAAGCCAGACACCAAGAAGTGAAAGCAAGGGATGAGAGAGAAACCTGTGGGAACCCAAGGGCCAGCTTCTGTGTGTTCATCCACATGAACCAACTGCTGCTCTAAGGAGACAGATCTGAGCTCCTTCTGAGCTCCTACCTGGATCAGGTGGGTGGGTGATGAGTGCCATTCCTTGGTTTGGTAGTTCTGTACCATGCAGATAATGACCTGATTTGAGGCTCACAGGTCTCCAGTGCTTTTCCATGGCCCATTCCTGAGACCCATGAGAAAATAATGGTTCTCCCACAGTTCACCAGGTTCACCCTGCTGATGCCAGAGCAGGCATTTACTCCTGTGACCTTCTTGTGGTGACAACCATGGTTATGGAAGACTCAGTCCTCTTCTTTGATCCAGCTTTCAGCCGCCCTAACAAGAAGACATTTGCAATTTTTGGATTTTTCTTTTTAGACAGATCACCAAGCAGATTGAACTCCCCATGCAGCTCCGTGATTGCTGATGTCAGGACAGAAGGTGGAGAAAGGTGGCCACGAGCTGGAGAAAGGTGAGTGCTTGTGGCTTAGATCACTTCAGAGCAGCCATTAATTCTCTCCCTTTAAAAAGTCGTGATTTCAGTGTTGGATAATCTCAGGTCAAGCCCAAGTGGCTGTCAAGATGGGTGGTCATCACAATAAAATATAGGATATCGTGATGCAACTCAATTTAGCAAGTAATCTGCCAAAGTCAGTGACCCTGTAATTAATGTCTTAAGGGAAGGAAAAGAAAATCTTTTCTTACAGGAAGGGAAAGACATTTTAATGTCTTCTGGGGGTTACACAACAGAGCAGTGCTGTCTAAGAATGGTAGCTGGGGAAAGGAATCGCTCTCAATTTCCAATTTCAATACTTCACTCACAGATGCAGGAGGTTTGAGAAGTCAAGCAGGCCTAACGATCATGGGTTCAAGCACATTTTTTTCTATTCAGTCTGAATGGGCTTCTCTGACCCTACCGGGAATTTGTCACAAGAGATCACACAGAGACACATCACCAGCCCTTGATATTTTTCATTTCTGTTTCTCTCTTTTGTTTCAAAAATACGATGACTTTTCCAAAGCCATCCAAAGGTGACTGCAAATTGAAATTCCACTCGAACACTGCCTTGGACACCCAGAACTTCAGTGCTTGTGCCTTCACTGTAAAGTGTTTCTGGGAGACTCAGGAAAAATGGTGAAATAATGCACCTGTGTTTTTCTTAAAAGCAAGGCAGCTGAATAGGGGACAGATTAACCAGATAGTCACGTTTCTGCCTTTGGTTTAAAACAGCTCTTGCGCTGCTTGGAGCACACTCAGCAGGCTTCTGCCCTGAGACACCCTCCGTGTAGTGAAAGTGTTCTTGAATGTGTCCTGCACAGCTGGTTCCACACTCATCCATGAAGTAGACACAGCTGCATGGCAGTGGTCTGTGGATGAGTGCCAGGCCCAAGGGGAGGAAAGGAGGTGGCAGGAGCAGGATGAGAGGGTGAGTGGAAAACAGAAGCAAGGGGAGGTTATTTCTGTAGAAGAATATGGTTTTCCCTTGCTCAGCTACAATAAGAGTTTCCTCATACTTGATACTACTGACAGGGCAGAGCAAGGAATTTGTACAACCTACTCATTTCTCACTTGTGTCCATCAGATGCAAACCACCACTGGAGGCGTCTGACCTTTAAAGTTCTTCATCAGATTAGGGAGGAACTTTCATGGTTCTTTGACCTCTTCTGCACACAACTGATGCAGGGCTAGCCATATCACCTGTCCAGCATGTAATATCTGCAAATTACGGCAAGACTTACCAGAACTTTGGCTGTCCTGGCAAGACACAACTGCAATAACAGAAAAAAATTCATGAGCAGCACTGGGTGTTCAGTGCTGGCCTTTGAGGCCACAATGACATTGTGCAAAGAGATGAGCTATTTCTCTTTGCTAGTGAATTTTGGAAGGTGAATATAAAGGGGATTTTTCAAGTGGTTTAAGGAAATTTTGAGGGGGCTGGGGAAGAAGAGCATGCCTGTGTGAGGAGTCATGGCTGTTCCCACAGAACAGAGGAGAAAACCGCTGCTTCCCCCAGTCTGCTGCCCCATTACCCGCCTGCCTGTGCACAGGCTGCTGTGTGACTGAGACGAATCTGACCTTCAGAAAGAAGCTGCAAAATGTTACTTTTTATTCTACACACAGCCTTTGGGTAAATGCCTTGGTGGTCTGATACACACTGGCACAAAGGAGCCATTAATGGCACAGGGAGTCTCAAGGAAGTGGCTGTGCCACCTAGGAAGGCACTGCGGTCATAATTCTCCCAGAGGCCCTTTGCTTTCTTTCCCACCTGCCCCAGATCAAAGGCATCAAGGAAAATGGATTTCAGGAGGTGGAGGGGTTAGCTGTTGTGAGCTTTTGCTTGTGTGTTTTACTGCCATATCCCAGTGGTTGTGCAGCTCCAGTGAAAACCGGAGCTCTATTATTAATTCTCTTGTATCAGTAGAAAGGAGCAGGGCAGAGGGGTCAAGGGAACTGAAAGAGGCCTTGCAAGGCAAGCAAAAGAAAGCATTGAGGGGAAAGTAGCACTATCAACTCTTGTGATGTGATAGCAACTTTCACCATCCTTGACCTCTTTCTGAAAAACTGTGCCTATCAGAGGTAAATGACTGTGCTGGGAAAGCTTAGAAATTGGACTGGAGAGCAATTCAGAAGGTTTTTTAAAAGCACTGGGGGAAAAAAGACTGACTACATGTTTTGTATAAAAAGTATAAGTTGATGATAGTGTTAGTTATTGTTTTTCAAACAAGAAATTAAACCTCTTGTCATTAATGATATTAAAATTAAATAATGCAAAGTAATCACAGCCTAAAATGGAACAGTCTAAGGATTCACAAAGATGATCAAACCTGTTTGTGTACATACGCTATCATGAGAAATTACATATTTTTTATATTTAACTATTGCCTGGAGAATTATTTAGCTTTTGTCTTAGGTATAATACTGTGCAACACAAGCTGAAGAGTAGTTTTTTGTAAAACATTGTTTAAGGCCATTTCCTTGACTGTGAGACAGGCAGGTGAGTTCTGATGGCAGCTGAAGCTCACAGGTGGCAGCCAGTGTAAAGCTCTGCTGCCTGTGGTGTGGAGCCCCAAAATCAACGAGATTCTGGGCCATACCACCTTGATTTCACTTTGAAATGCCAAGGAAAGAAGATAATGACTCAAAGTCACGATTGCAGTGGAGAACAAGAAAGAAGTGCACCATAACAGCCTTGCCTGGACCCACCACTTCTTGCAGTGTAAGGAACAGGCCTGTGGAAAGCAGCAAGTGTTATTTATTTTGTTTTCGGCTTTGCTACAAAAAAAAAAAAAAGAAAAAAAAGAAAAAGCAACAGCAACAAAAAAATCCAGAGAGCACAGTTTGGACGCTGGTTTACATCCAGTGAGATTCCCATCCCCTGGTCTTACTTGCGCAGTCACTTGAGCAAATCCTCATTACAGAAGGTCACCTGTGCAAGTATTTTCCAACTGTGAAATGTTTCATTCCCTGCACAGCTTTTTAGGATTACGGTTAGACTCGGTGCTTTCTCTGGGGGAGGAAGGGAGAGAGGAAGCGATCTGTTTATCCAGTTCTCTGTGAAATTGCTATTAACCTGTGACACAATGCAAGGCTTGCTGGCTCTACCTACTGGCTAGAGGGGAAACCACACTCCTCTCGCTAGGATGTCCTTAAAGCATTAACAAACCATTTCATGAGACAGTGGGTTAGAGATAAGAGAAGAAATCAAAAAGCAGCTGCTACCTGATCATTTTCAAGCTGTCAGGTATGCCAGCAGAGAAAGACTGATGGTCTGGAGCAGAGGGAATTGATAACATTTCTCTGCTTCCTCTCAGGCTCTCAATAACTGAGAGATGAGAAACATCCGCCTGGAAACCAGTCCCACAGCAGCAGTTTCATCCGTGTGAAGATTGAAGCTCAGACCGTCAGATGTCCTGCTGCAGTTTGGAGAACTGGGGATCGACTCCATCCCACTTCAATCTCATTCTGGTCTAGGGCACTGCAAAGCCATGGGCTGCAAGGAAGGTTTTCATTACCGAACTTTAGCTCTGTGGTCTGAGGTCTGAGGGAAAAAATGAACAGTTACAAAAGCAAAAAGGGGCTTGTCTGTGGTTTAGCTGATCCCTTTCTATTTGGTGTATCTGCAGGAATGAAGTGAATGGCCTCTTCTCTCAGCTTTTTCTCCAAAAAGTGACTGCCTCCGAACAGTGATTCTTACGCAACCAGTATTGCAATCTTGACATTGTAATCCTTCCCTGAACACATTTTCAAAGCCGAGAGTAAAGAATGGAGTGTTTTTTCCTTCCTAACTGCCATCCCAGCCTGGCTCTTCATGTCAGCTTGAGCTCTCCTGTTCATATCTTGTCACAGGCAATCCAAGGTATGCCTCTCCAGGAGCCTTAGGGAGCTTGCATGCCAAGCCCAGAGATGAAAATCAGTGGGTTTCCTGTGGAAAAAATGCTCAGAAATCTTATCAGCCCAATAATGTTCATTTCCAGACATGTCTAATCCTGAGGGACTTGCCACTGGATTTACATCTGGATTGTATAAGTTTCACTGAAACACCTGCATCAGGCTCCCTCTCCAGCCAGTGGAAAAGATCAGCGGGGTTGACAGAGTCCTCCTGGAGGGACTCGGCTGGGCTGCAGGTTATAGCAGGAGCATGGGGTGATGAGTCTCCTCACGGTTGGACACCACAACAAAGGGCAGAAAGCAACAAGGATACACCGGAGCCATAGCTAATAACTTTTTTTTGAGTTATCAGACTGGAACCCAGCTCCAGTCTTTCAAGAGCAAACCCTGCATAATCTGGTTTTATCCCTCAGAGGAGCAGCTGAACATCAGCACACAAAAGGCCTGTGGTCTCTGGAGAAAGAAGAGGTCACTTTTAAGGCAGAACTGCTCACCAAGAGAAGAATCTTCCCCAACCTCAGCCCCATATTTGCTAAGCTTTGCTCCCCCTGGGGTCAGGACTCAGCAGTTAGACCACCCTAGGCGGCCTTTGAAAACCTCTGCTATTCAGGAGAGGTACCTATGGGATTTGCCTAGCACAGATCACAAAGTTTTTCTTTTTGTCTCTCACTTAATCCTTCAAACTATTGTCCCACGCACATTGACAGTGACTTGAAGAGCTGATGTCCTCCCTGAGAGACGTGCTCTTCTCCCATAAGCAAGAAACTCAGAGTGGGAGTGCTCAGATGGGCTTTTATGGTCCCCTCTGGGTACAAACTGGATAGACATATTGCAGCTGTGCTGTCCAGCTACAAACAAATTGGAACCCAAATTCCTTGCCCAAAATTTACTACCACCACCAAGCACAGAAAGCGAGTACATCAAAACCTCACAGATCGAGAATTATCTTTCCACTGTTCTGGTGGAGATAAACCATAGTCCTTTTGTTGCTATGTAGGGTGAATTCTGAGCAATTTTCCATCCACTGGGAGATGAAATCCTTCTGTGAGACTTCTAAAAGGTGTTTTGAAGCTTGGCTTTTCAGCTTTGTGAAAGAGCAACAGAGATGACTAGGAATAGTTGCTGCCTTTTTAATACACGCCTGCCATACTGATTGCACACTGTGTGGCCAGAAAATTGGCAAAACTTCCCTAAAAAACACCCCTCTGAAGAGTCTGATTGCATGCATTACTTTCATTACCTTCCAAAAGCTGCTTCGGACAAAGTGATCTCAAAATGCCCTAAATAAATACTATGTTCACAATGGTTCTATTAAGACAAGGATCCCCTTGTGCCTAGTACTGTCACAACACCAGCTAAGATTACCCTTACCCCAAAGTATTTATGTTCTTAAGCTGAGAAAATAGGAAAATTCGTTTTGTTCACTTTACAGGTGGAAAAGAATAAGTGATTTGCCCACGGTCACACAGGAAGTCTATAAAAGAGGTAGAAACACGACCCAGTTTTGCCGAGCCATATTCTGGAGCTGTAACCACAAGGCCGTTCCTCCTCTCCCAAAGCAGAAATTGGTTCTGGCTGCAACAGCTTCTCAATGAGGGGATTTAACCATGGTTTGGGTCTCCGTCATGGGTGGGTGGAGCTGAGACAAGACCTCACCATTAAGCCTGTGATGGCGTTCCCAGAACTGACCCTGTGGATGTCCCCAGTGCCCTGAAGAAATTCATTATGCAAATGACCCTCAAAATCAGGCCATCATTTCAAGCTGCTAATGGAAAAAAACACTCCCTAAACTGCATATCCAAAACATTTCCTCCAAGCAGCAGACTTTAAAATGCATACATGCGCATATACATTTTTTATTTAATTGTTGGTGTAGTTCTCTGACAGATCAATCCAGAATGCAGAGGGAAGGGAGAAGCCACTGGAATGTGGTCTAAATTAATAGTGAATTGTGACACAATCCAGAGCACTCATAATAATCAAGCTAGTATGTTTTACATTTTCTCTCAATGTGTTTTGCATTTTTGCTGCATTGGGAAGGAGGCTTTAGATATTGAAACAACATAATGTTAAACTTAAAAAATGACAATTCAAACATCGGCTGCTTTAAATAGTTTATACCTTGATAGTCTAATGCTCTGTGCAGTGTACACATGGCTTTGTTAGAGACCCCTCGAATAAATATAGATTATTTATGGTTAATGGATGAATGCTATTATAGATTGAAAAAACTTGTGACTGCTGCCTGGCTGGCCACTCAGCAATGCTTTTTTCACACATGGGCAGCAACTAAACTGCGGTAAGGAAATGAATGAGCATTTGCTGAGATTGTTCCTGACCTCTACCTGTGACTTTTCCCAGGGCGTGGAGGATATGTCCCCATGGTCCCTGCAATCCTATTCAGTGGTACCAAAGAGATAAAGTTTCTGCCTTTCCCAGCACCACATCCCACTTCCTTCTGTTTTCTCTTCCCAGCTATGTTAAACATTACCCTACATTCATCCTATGACCTTGAGGAACAGCTGCCACAGGGGCTCAGGCAGCAGGGTTATTCAGTGGGTCTGTTTTAGGAGTCAGGTAATTTGACCTTTAATTCTGCAGTGAAAGGGTGAAATTTGTTTCCTTAACTTTGGTCTTTTAAACAACAGGTATCTCATTTAAGGTCATTGCACAATATCTCTTTCATTCATCTCAGCTCTCTTGGACATGATAGATGAATCCCAGCTGAAGATGCCCATCACTCTACGTTCCAGCAATGGAATTTTCCATTAATGGCGTAGTCCAGAAACCAAACTTTGACTTGACTACAATTAGATTAGAGGAATCCTACCAGGAACTGTCCCATAATGAGAGAGTCACACCATAGGCATCATGGATAGCACAGCTGTGAAACTCAGCTCAGCAACAGGCAACTGAGGCTGACTGAGGTGGGAGATGAGGGTCCTTGGGCAGGAAACGGAGAGAGCTGCCATGCTCCTGAAAGTAACAACCCACAGTGTAGGGTTAGCACATGACTCTAGGTCACTTGTCATCTTTGCTTTGAAAATTCTTGGTATTTGTCTTCTTTCATGTGCTCTGTTTGGACATCCTCCATGGCAGCAGGAGCCTCCTGCTCGGGGTTTGTGTGGTTACTTGGATCACAGAGTCGCTTGGACTTTAATAAGGGTGGTTTCTCCTGTAATAAAGTTGTCTCTTTAGTCCACAGTCAAGCAGGGAATATGGAACAGGAGACAGAACAACTTGCTTTCTACTCTCATTATGCATCCCAAGGTACATAATGTCTAATCAAGTCAGTTTGACTATTGATTGACCTAAACAAGCCTTGGGTAGCTGATACCTACTTTTACTCTCTTCTCTTTTTGTATTGTACCTCACAACAGCAGTGTCTTGAGAGCAACATGGCAATTATATACATTTTTATTTCATTTATGCAAAGCAGCATTTAAAAGACTTCTAAGGGAGTCTCATTTTTTGTGCCATTCTGTATTAAGTATTTTCCTTTCCAGGACAGATAAATAATAAGTGATTCCCATTGGCCTCATGATTAATTGTACATTTTAGTGGTAATACCAAAAGGCAGTTTTTAGTGTTCTTCCTTGTATGTGTACTGCTGGCTGGACAATCAGGTTAGACCTTCCTCATAACTGGAAATAGATATATTAATTATGTCTCATATTATATTGATTTCTAAGTCAGAATTCAAGACCACATTGATCGTCTGAATGACAAATGACTTAGGTCAATAAATGGTTCTTGGAGAAAGGAAGAAAATTTAAATAAATTGTCACAGAAAAAAAAGCCTCAATATGTGCATGACTTGGATTAAAAGAATTGAAAATCAGCTCATATGTGTCATCTTTACTTAATTTTTGAAAGAATATTTACATCCTGTGGTGATGGCTTTGGTGCCTAAATGAGATTCTCAGAACAAGAATGACACAGTTAAGCAGGTCCATTATGTGCAATAAACAGTCTTAACTGTAAACTTGTTTTTTTGTACTAGACTTGTGTCGTTTGAGGCCCTCCCCTACCCCCATGCTGAGTGTTAGCCATGCCTACAGCCAGACTGAAATGTCAGTGCCAAAGAACTTCCAGCTAAACAGAGCAGGCTGGAAGGGTGAGGAGACCTGCCCAGCATCACACAGCAATTCTCTGGAGGAGAACAGAGCTGTTGGCACCTGATGATGGCCAAATACCCAAACCAACACCCAACCAAGTTCACACCCTAATTAATATCTAACTCAAAGGGACTTGAGAAGAATATTTAAGACAACCCTATTTTTCAATGTCCCTTGTCACGTTACCCCAATTAATTCAAAACATTAACAGGAAGGAAATAAACCATGAAAAACACAAGGTGACACAAGGTCTGACCATGATTCCCATGTCTTCTTTAGAGTGCCAAAAATAAATAAATAAACAAAACCAAGGAGGACTGATGCTGCTGCTTTCTTGTAGAAGAAAGAAGCCACTGTCTAAACATTTTCTAGTCATTTAGTGGAACATTATAAGGTGTCTGTTCCTAGGAACATCCTGAAGTCAGTTTTCCCAATAAAGAAAGAAGGACACCTCGTTTATGCACCTAATCCACAGACCTGGGTTTTCCTGGGCTCACTGTGCCCCTGCTCTTCACAAATCAGCTTTCTTAGCAATTGGCCAGCACATCTGCTTGCTTTGGTCGGCCACAGATTAGCAAAAAGGGACATAATACAGGAATTGTCACAAACACGCAGTATTTTGTACCTCGAACTACTGCACACCTTCCAGATTCAGGTTTGCTTATCTATGATGCACACCAAACAAACTCAGCCTTCTTGAGTCCCTGTGAGCTGTTTTACAGTCTGGATTTACTTAATCCTTTTTAGTTTGATTTTGCAAGTAGTTCAGCATATACAAAATATTCGGCTGTCCGTAGCCTAGTAGAAGGTTATTACTAAGAACAAAAAGTTCTGGGTTATTGTGATGGGGAGAGAAATTGAAAAAAACCCACACAGTATCGCACAGGGCATCTCCATTAGCTTTGCCACTCACAGAAATATTTCTTTATTATTGAATGTTCCCACAAAATCCTTTCTTACTCACATCTAGTCACCAAATACTAATTTTTAGCGTTATTTGTTACCTTCAATCTGCTCATACCAGGTATTTGCTGATCTTTGCACATGACTGGTTATTTATTTTGTCCAGTATCCCTCTCTGTGTCTTTACTCAATTCCTAATGCTTTCTGACTTCATAATGGTATAATATGACTCATAAGAAGGAAATAATGAAGAGCAATTAACTATTGAAGTCCTAGCAGCACAGTCATTACCTACAGTCTGGGCTTCATGGTCCATCAATAAGTCTCCAGACACTTTCAGCAAGCAAGTAATATGATGCCAGTACTCAGAAAAAAAAAAAATGTTTGCCACTTGTATTCACAAAACATTGTTCCCAAATCAAAATATTATGGTACAATATTTTGGAACCTTCTTTTCAGCACTAAGAGTGCTGGTGAAATTGCTGGCTGATGGATTTGTTAGCAAAAGGGAGAGCTGCAGTTTCATAAGTCGGTGTGTGTGCTGTTGGTGCTGCCTTAGGATGTGTGCCATTGTAAGACTGACCCAAATTGTTTTATGTGACAAATGGTTTCTCTTGTTTGATGTGAATCACTGAAGGTTGAGAAAAGATACTATTGACTGATGTAAACTAAAATAAAATTTTTGTCTGGAGGAAGTGGAACATATTAGGAGGGTTATACGTTCTGTGGTCTAAGAGCTCATGGAGACCCAAGGTAGAAACATATCCGGTGGGAAGTACATGTGGGAAAGAAAAGCTATTTAAACTAAACGACAGTGTTGGCATAGGAAAAAGGACATGAAGAACAGGATAAAATTTGGCTGTCTGTATAAATTGGCCACGAACAAATTCAGGCTGAAACCTGGGAAGAAGGGAAACACAGTCTTGTAACACTCTGCAACAAGAGGAGGGAGTACAAAGACAAACAGCAGACTGTGGCAAGTTCCAAGGTGGAATTTAAAGAAGTTATGTTTGGGATGTAGGTCCATGAGGTCCTTCTAGGCCTATGTCATCTCTCAAAGGAGTCCTCCACCAGCATGAAAAAGAGTTTGATAATGTGACAATAACCTCTAACTGGAGAAATTTAGGGAACATAGAAAGCCAATCCCAGTTTACAGTGTTGTGCTTCTGGTATTGTCATTGTTACATTAAAATCACAGTCTACTTTCTGTTAGGGAATACGTATGGAAGTTATCCTGATGCAAAAACAGCCCCAGCAGCAGATCTCCACAGTGGCAAGTTACTCCTGTGTGTGTAAAATGTGGCTGGAAAACTGTACGTACACTTTGTTACTTGTCATGGCAGTTTATTTCTTCTCTTTCTTCTTTAAATCAATCATTTGACTCCCCTCAAATATCAACCTTTAGACGCAGAAGGCATTTATGCAGGCAGGCTATTACTGTGTCCACCCAGACCTCCACGCTGATTGTGCAGATTATATAAACCTTTTGGTTACATTAGCACCTGAATATGATTTATGAGGGCAGGCGGGAGATGGTGATTGACCCGCTTTCATGAAAGCAGCCTGTTTGCTGTGAAACAGCTTCCAGCATAAATCATTTTAGACATGCTTTTACACCAGGACTAAATAAACACTCACTTACCCCTGGTACCTGCTAATATGTTAACAAGTAATGTCCTCAAACAGCCTCATTATTTGATTACATCCGAGATTGGGGACTTTGTGCTGTTGCTTTCTCCGCCTGCCGGGATCTCTCAAGCCCAGACACATTAGCTCACTTGAATACAGAGAGAAAGTGGGAGTTTTATCAGCCTCCATTATCAACCCAGCATAACAAAATAGAGCACAAGGGCAGTTATGATCTCATGGCTGAGGTATTATAACACAAATGTCTTAATCCCTGAAGTTCTCAACAGTGCTGTTGCCATGTCTTTGGGTCAATGACATGGTGCAGGGTTAATTAAGAAAGACAAATACAGTGGAACCAAGGGAAGCTGAGGGGTGCCTGCATCCCATCCCTGACTGCACTTGTGACCAGTGGGTTCCTGGCCTGTGGAAGATGTGCCCTCCTGATGCACTCCGTGCTACACACCCCTCTTCAGCCACATTTAACAAAGCGGACCATGGCTGAACCTGTGTCCCTCAAGACAGAGGCAGGTAATCACCTAACATGGAGGAGAAGCAAAGACACACTCACACACACAAGACAGTTTTTACCTCTGCTCAAGATTTCAGTTACTGGCTTTGCTGCCAAAGTAATGCTGACCACCAACTCAAGGTGAACTTACCTAAACCACTGCATCTCTGCAGGTAACCATCCATGTGTGCATGAAAATGCAAAGCCAGGCAGTGAAGCTGGGCCTGTACAAACCACAGTTATCCTAAGTTATATCACTCTTCTCCTTTTGTGGCTCAAGAGTGTCAACAACAACAGTTGGACTCATTTATTCTATGCAATATCATTATTTTGATTTTACTCTGACATGTTAACGGGCCTTACAAGCCACTTTGAGATCAGACCTTTTGTTAGCATGAGAGTCTTTCCAGCATCACTGTTTCTAGGTGTTTTTCTGGGCACTGAAGGATGTTGTAGAAAGTGTAGGAGCTCAGCTCATATAGAACAGAAGGAGAAAAAAAAAGATCCATGAAATAAGAGAGGGAAACAGCATTCTGGGAGATACATAAGCTTTATGTCTAAAATATGGTGGTGACCACCTCTTGGTAGCATCAGCCACCAGAAGCACCTTCAGTGATTTCAACAATAAATGAAGATACTTCATCAGTTCACTGCCACAGAAGTTGGGAGCTTACATGGAGTTATTCACTGCCCTTTCAGGGAAATAAATGCACTTTTTGTAATCCATTAAACTGCACTTCTGTTATCTTGGGCAAGTGAGAGTGTAGGCCTCCGCATGGCACATTTGGGTTCCCCCAGTGGAGGGGAGAGGATGATGAAGTGGATGACTCCAACTCATTCAGGAGTTCAAGTGAGGGGCCAGGCTTCACCTCGAAGCTGAATCTCCTACTAATATAAACCTGAAGTTAACCCCATGTAGAAACATCCCACTTCCAGGCTTTGAGGACATCCTGGCATTATGGAACAGTCCTTGAAAGAAAAGGCAGAATCCATCTTTATGTTAATATCTGGGCAGACATCAAGGAAAGTTAACTCAAAATGATTGAGACAAAAGGATGCAAGTTGCTACAAGAAGAAAATCAGGCCTGTAATGCCAGGAAATTGTCCCCATTTTTAACATAGTTATCTGAGCTCAGAAGTTTAAGAAATCCTTTAAAGTTATCAGTAACAAAAGCTTTAAACTTTTGTTTCCTCAAACCCGATGGACCTGTGCCTCATTTTACAACTAAATGCAGTTATCCCTTGTGAAACCTACAGTAGATTTAACAGAGTTCAGACCCCAACTCAGGAAAGCTTCCCACCATAGGGAAATGTCAGAAGTACATACGAGTCCCATTGCAGTGAACGGAACAAAAACACATCACAGAACTCAAACGCAGGTTTGGATGTTTTGATGAATCAGGCCCTCAATGCAAGCTTCACAAGCACATTGAACTCCAGATACTCCTTTACCTCGGACTAAATTTTCCCCACATCTTTGTTAAGAAAGGTTAGCAAAACTGATAAAGGTGAACACTGAACAGAGACTATTTTTATTTTATTAGATTTACTTTGCACCTCACATTTATCGTGGCTGTCCTAGCAGTGATGCTGTCCTAGCCATGATGTAATCTGCAATTAACTAGTCTCCTTTTGTCAGCCTACATCATCAAAGCCTGTTTTTATGGAGTGTTAAGTCTAATATTTACAGTGTTAAATACTTGGACAATATTTAAATTGGTTTCATCACATACTATATTTAGTTGGAGTGATATTGTCTGGTTAACAGCAATGAAAACAATTCTGTTCTTTTGGGTTTTATATTTTGAGTGGGTATTAGGTAACTGGAAAATATGGTCATTATATTTGTCTAACATTTCTACAAGTTGTAACATGGCATTTCAATTTGGGCTTTAACTCATGAATTATCCGTAGGCAAAACTTTTGAGAAGTTTCCAGGTTCAACATCCAAACAAGCACAGAGTTCAGTGGCATGTCTGAAAGGAAGGCAGTTTAATATTTATACACATACACAGAAAAGTATGAAGACATTTTTCAGGACATTTTCTTTCCAGCAATGATGCTGTTACACAAAGCCTGCTCCAAAGGCATTTTTAATGTCAAACAAAAATCACAATTAATATGTGATCTAACCCCAGTCTGACAGAGACAGACATCACTACATTTCTGGATATTGCTCCTTAGAGTTTTTATTTGTCCATGTGATTCATGTTTGTCTCTGCTTGTAGCTTATATGGGCAATCTTGCCCATACTCTCTGATTAATTTTGTCCTTTGAATCAAAAGCCTTGCAGCTGTGCTCACTTCTCATCTCCAGCAGCAAGAAATCCCCTCAAACGATGGAGCTATCTCCATTCTTCAAAGTAGAGATCTTTTCAGGTTTTTTCTGATCGTGCATTACAGCAACTGCTGTAAGAACTTTTTTTTTTTCCAACTGAAGGGAATACCTTTTGCACTCTTTTATGTCTCTGGCTTCTCTTTCTTTTCCTAGTGTTGCTGTCAAGACATCTTCCCACCTCAGCTGTGTGACTTCCAGCTATCTCATTGAGTCAATCATTCCTCTCCTGGATGATCACAGCCACGGTCTCTGGACCAGAGCAATGCTTGTGCCATATGTTTGCTCTTGTCCACCAGAAATTTCTGCTCCAGAATTGTCTATAGTTCTATGCAAGAGGCAGAACCATGAAGGAGAAGGATTTTCTCTCGATTCTTAGAAAGAACTCTGCTCACAAAACCATGACTCTGACTCAGCTTTGTTGAGCTAGGTCTCTGTGAAGAGGATCTTATTAACTAGAAAGAGCTGTAATCCCTTCAGACAGCCCTTTGAACTTCCCAGGAGCTCTTTGACAAATCCTGACACAACTTCTGAAACACTGGAAACTTTTAATCATCCATTTGAGTTGGTTTTAGCAGATAAAAGTAAGAGATTCTGCAGAAAACTACAAACAGGCTACAGAAAAGTAATTTCGTTATCATACAAACTGTTTCTTCTTTTGGTAAGTCACAGGCTTCTGAGATTTGAAATCAGCATGTTATTTAAAAATAGCTTGGGTGTCTTCAGCTTTCAGAGTGTTTCACTGAAAGGAAAGCTTTCTCATCCAATAAATGAATGAGTAAAACCACCAATAACCAAATACAGTATGTTTGAATTCACCATCCCTGGTAGATCACTTGGGTAAGGCTGCAGTCTCGGCTCCCTCGGGTTCCCTCACTAGCTGTGTTCCTGAAGGAAGCATGGCAAACAGGCAATCTGTTCTTTGGCTTGCCCATGCCAAGCTGTCCAGGGCTAACAGAGCACCTGCACAGCCACTTCCAGTGTGTGGAAAGCCTCAACAGTATTTATCTGTCTTCTTTTCTGTGTGCTTATGAACCATCCCCTCCTACAGAGGTGGACACCTCAGTAAGACATTTCATTTTCTACAAAGGACGTGCTGAACACTTCTTCCTCAGAAAGTGATCTTGTTGTTTAAAACGTGCTTGAGGCTCTTAAAAAAGGTTTAAGTGGCCAAAGTTGAATTTTTTTTTCTTGTCCTTCATTCTGTTGTTGCTTTTGCAGGTTGGACCTCAGTATTCAGTGCCTGTCAAATGGATTCTTCAGCTGAGATGTGGAAACCCCTGGTGAAAAAGTCACAGGATGCTGTAGCTATGGGAAGGATAAAGACCTTGGAACCAGTGTCTTTGTATCTTATTTCCTATTTTCCTCATGGTGCCATACCGTTTTTGTATAAATTGCTTTTTATAAATTATAGAAAATGTAGCATTTTGCAGCATTCACTAAGTAAGACTTCTGCATTTTCTCTGAGGGAAAACCTCCTTTCCCCAGTAATCTTCAGGACAATTGCAAAACTTTCATACTATGGTTGTTTGTACAAAACCAGGGTTTATTTCAGGCTTTTCTAAAGCATTGGGCTGGTTTGGTGAAATGAAAGGAAAAGGGTTACTCATATTCCTTAATGAAACTCTGTTTTAATTTAAAGATGTCACAAAATTTTTATGGCAGTCTCTATTTACTTTCACTTAGCCCCTAAAAAACAAGTATGACTTCCAGATTTGCTACAAAGCGAGTACAAAAGCAGCAAATGTAAACCAAACTGTGACTTAAGAGCCTGATTCTGGTGATTAAAATCACTGGCCAAACACTCTCTGACTCCAGAGATCAGATCTGAACCTTTACTGCGCTGGACCTGCTCCAAAACCCACTAAAGTCAATAGGAGTTTTTCTTTTGAGCCCAGTCACTGGGTGTCTGTCTGCCTTTTTCTCTCTTGAATTATAAATCACCAGGAGGAGTTTAATCTCGCAGTTTTCAGTGCCAGTGTGACATTTATTTTAACTCTGGCTGTTGACAAAGCACCCCGCATCCTGCATTTCCCTTCTGGCAATCACATGTCTATTCTAACTCACATGTAACGTTCTGTCAGGGAATTTATTTTATTTGTTCTCTGCTTACTGCCATCCACTTCTCCAACCCTCCCTTTTCATCTGCCCATCACATTTGGCAGCAAGAAACATGGATCTATTTTGCAATACCAATTTCGGTGCCACTTGCCAGTCCAAATAAGAGTTGTGTATCTAACACACCATACAGGGGCTCAGTTTCTGGATTTTGTCACAAGAGCTGTATTTTCTCAGCAGCTTATTAACAGCGTGTGTTTGGGGTGAAAATTAAGCAAATGGAAAAAGGATGTCACAGCAAGGAGCTGTGTTGCAACACTTAGGTTATTATATTGCATTAAGTTAAACAAAGAGTGTTTAGCCATGTTATGACTATGATTCTCATTCATTCCAGTCCCTTAAGAAAATGTATTTGAAAAGAGGCAACTTTGCTCAGTCAATTTCCCCTTGGCCAAAATGCTCCCAGGTGCCACTCCTGTGAATTTGACAGGGGAAAAAAAAAAGTGAACAGGGAGTAGAGCTTGGGAAGGGGGGCAAAGGGGGAGATTGCCATAACTCTGCTGATGCCAAAAATAAGAAGAATAATGGGAACCACTACAGATCGGAAACTTTCTTTTGGTCATTTATCAAGCCCATATTATTTTCTCATCTTTCACTGTCTTTGGAGCGCATGTGTCAGGTGAACAAAAATGCTACAGAAAATCTTGAATTGCACTCTGCTTTCCCCCAAAAATGTGCTGACCATCCTGTGTGTGCCTGAGGTAAACCATGAAGCTTTTAAACAGTCTCTAGATCCATAAATAGCCCTTGGATAAGGCTGCCAGTCAGCTGAGAAGGCTTTGAATTCCTCATTCAGGAAAGGGGTGACAAAGCACCAACCCTTTGACTGGCTCTGGCCAATGACTTTGTTGCCTAAATGGGAGCTGAGCAATTCCGGAAATTGGACTCTAAGTAGAAAACATTCCCACTTCTGCTGCATCCCTCTTCTTGGTGGGGAAATAAAGCAGTGTGATGCTTTTACCATATGTGGATTTGAGAATAATTTCTAAATCCCCCATGCCTGAGCCATGGCTTGCTGAACAATCCCCATCAACTACTATTCCTGATAAGGGTAGAAATGATGCAGGTGGCTTTGATAAGTTGAACTTCTTGAGTGACCTAATTTAAACACAGCTATTCTACTTTGCCAAGGCCCAGCCACTTGGTGGGCTTTAGCCTGAAAGCTCAGTCCTCACATGAAAGGAACAATTGTGTCTTCTAGGTCAGTCTCACTGATGTCCAGAGAGAAATCAGTTCTCTCATGTGTGGCAACAATGGATGCTGTGTCCTTTCTCCATGTAGGACTTCCCACTTTAAGGTCTTGCTTACAAGTCTGTGCATACAAATCACTCCTTCTGTTCCTGTTCCCTCTCAAAAACTCGCTTTGTCCATAATGCAGACGGCACCATGTGACCTGTTAACAACTAGGCAGGTGAGGAGCTGTGCCTTGGCTCCTGAAACACAACCGTGCTTGTGGCCTACTGATAATTGCCCGTCTGATCACAACAGTCACACTGTTTCAGACTCCATCCACCCATCCACCCATTTCTCGTGTGTGAGCTGGATCCGGGGCTGATCTTGAGTGGCATCCAACAGAGAACACTCACCCAGCTTCAGGGCATGAAAAAATGGGCAACCCTAAACAATACGTGTTGTTAAGCTGTGAAACTGCTTGCCACAGGAAACCGTGGATACAAAGAGACTTAGAATTAGCCAGGTAAATTCCTGGAAGCAAAACTCACCAGGGGCTATTAAACACAAAGACACTATGTCTGGCTCCGGAAATCCCAGCACCACAAATCACTGGCCCTGAGCCATGATCTGCATGCCCTGTTCTGATATTGTGCCTCAAGTACCTACTACGGCTGACTGCCACAGACAGGATATTGGGATGGATGGACCTCTGGTCCTGACCAGCTCAGCCATTCCTCTGTTTCTGCACTAATAGATGAACTGGGACCGAATATCACATTCGGCACTAATGTTTCTGCATTCACCCAGCAGCACTTCTATCAATAGCACTCTCCAAGCGGCTTCTGCCACGCCATCTGGACATCACCTAGCACCTGAATCACATTAAGCTTTTTCAGCAGGTAATAAACCCCTGGACAGTGTACGGCAGGCGAGCCCCGGTCTCTAAGTACCCATCACGGACATTGCTTTCTCCAGCAATTGCTGCAGCCTGGTTTAGATTAAATTGCTTCAGACCAGCAACTGCAGAAGGGCAAGGATGGAAAAGGAAGTCTCTTGTTTTGTTTGGGCTCCTATATTCCTGCCGATTGGTTGTTTGGGGCTTGTTTGTTTTTTGACAAATTATTTAAAGGACAAATATAAGGCTAGGCAGCTGAATGCATCGAGAAGGTCAGCCAATTTCTCAGGCTACTGGCTTTTTCCAGCTGTTCAAGATGAGAAAAAGGATCCTTTTTCTCATCCAGGCAGGGCTGGATCTCCCTGGTTGCTTTCCACAATGTAAAGTAGACTTCTTTGATATAAAGCAAGGGATTAGAGAGATTAGAGGATGCTGGGGTGGTGGTGCCACACAGGATACCAGCAAGACCCCTCTCTTTATTGGCCAGTTGACTCTTTTCAGAGCCATTCCCAGTGTCCTATATCCTATATCCTGACTACTGTCCATCAGAGTCCTGAAACAGCTGTGCTGTTCAGCTCTGGGTCTGGGACCAATATGAACCTAGAGCCTCCCTTCAGCATCTGAATTCCCAAACTTCACATTATTATAGGGAGGTCTGGGCCACAGCAGTGGAAAACTCATTGTGAGACATGGGCTGTGTCAGACTGTCCCCTGCAGCCCTATCTCTGGAGGTTCTTTGCACAGGTTGCCCAGTTCTGCCAGTGTGTGGCCAGGTATATGAGAACAAATGCACCTGATCACCATGAAGAGGGGGTGGTGAAGCACAGCAACATTTTTGCACATCAGATAGGGAGGACAGAGTTGGCCTCAGAGGAAAGAGACACCTCCAGTTGAGCTGGGTCTTCCAGAGATTTCCCTGGGAATCCTGTTGTCTGGAAGTAGGGCAGCTGAGCCTGGAAAGGGTTTCATCAAGCAACCTGATATATGAAGGAGAGAAGAGAGGAAGGGAAGTGAGAAAGGAAGGAATGAGGGTGGAAAGAAAGAAGAAAATAAAGAAGGAAAGAAGAAAAGAGAGAAAGAAGAAGGAAAGAAAGAACAGAAAGAAAGAGAAAAAAAGAAAGAGAAAGAAGAAAATTAAAAGGAAATGGAAAAGGAAAAAACTAAGAAAATGAAAGAGAAAAGAGCAAGTATGCATTTCTGATGACAGCTGCACAAATGTGCCTTATTCTGGCAGATCTCTCAATTAAAATCAAGCTGCCCTAATTTAAGGGGAAAATAAACACAGGCCTTACGTTATGCGCTTTGCTTTCAAAAGGAATCAGCCTGAGGAGAGGCAGCAGGGCCCAGAGCTGGGGAGGTCGTAAGGGGGAGGCAGATCCTGCTGCCCCAGCTGCTGTCCCTGATGCTGAGTTGCAGCTGGGCAGCAGTTCAGGGGCTGGGGTAGAAGAGCCCCCACCCTGCAGTGGCTCTGGGGATGAGGGAGGTGGCTGTCTCAGGTAGGTCTGGGGCAGACGGCTCAGCGCAGTGACCCTGCTCCTTTTCAGCGTGGTCTGTATCAGCCAGAGGCCACAAGGGAGAGGTTGGACAGTCTCTGCCCTGACACTGTCCCTTAGGGTGAAGAATTAGGAAGTTCAAGGCAGAACCATGTATTTTCATGTTTTTCTTCTCCCACACTTCTAACTACAAATGAGGACACTTCCTTTGCACATAGCTATTCTAAAACTACTGGAGAACAACATGAGTGGCTGCTTTTTGAGCAAGCAGGCTGAGTGCCATTCACATGGAATACACAGTTACTTCCATGCTCTGGCTCTACTGTAGTGCTCCTGCACTGTCCAGGATGGGAAAGATGAGTCCTCCCATAACTGCATGATGGCTACTTCTCTACCTGGGAATAGCAAAACTTTCTGCAAAACCCCTGTTCATCTTACTGTTGTTGTCTTTTTTCCTCTTCTCACTGTATTCATGATGAAATAAAGAATCACCACCCACCTTTGGACAAATACAGCTGCAATCAAATGAGTTAACACACAGAATTGAGTTCCCACTGTGTCTCCCATGTTTGTCTGATGGATTTATTTATGGAACAGTAGACACTCTCTGTGCCATGTGGGAAGCAGGTAACATGGCACAGGCAAACCTCTCTGATTATTCCTGGGGCTCTTGCAGACCTCACCAAGCCAGGTCAGCCTGCACGTGGTAACTGCTGCTGTACTGGGATGGAAGAAATGAAAAACCAGCAGCACAGGGGTCCAAATGTCCAAGGGTCTAAGGAATTGTCAAAGGGTCCCTTGCCCAGGCTGGACATCTAAAATGCTCATTTTCTGCACAGAAGGAATCTGCCAAAGGTTTCAGGGGAGGAGCAAAGGAAGAATTTAAAGACTGTAACAAAAGGAAAAAAGTGGAAACTCTTCAGCATAAGCTATCATGGATTTGGGTCTGGTTGTAGAGGTTCAAGAGATCAAAGCAGGGCAAACCAGAGGCAGCACACAGATAAGAGAAGAGATGAAAGCCAAAGCAAGCTTGGACAGGAGGCTGACATTGGTAAATGAGGAACTGGGGTTGGATTAAATAGGTAGTGCTTGATGTGTTGTCTAGTTCCTTTTTTAGCTTTATTGGTTTCTGCAGAACTGAAGCTTTGAGGGTTGGGGGTGGGATGGGAAATAAAAAATACTCCTTGCATTTTTTGTCCTTGCCAAGAAAAGCTTCTGTGTGTGAGTAATCTCTGCGCTGCCTGTGGAAGGAGTTTGTGCAAGGAGCTGGGACAAGAAGTTCTTTTACACCCTCCTGGGCATAAAAACTGCTCAGGGGTTCAGTGGACCCCACACTGGGCTGTGGCATAGGCTGCCCAAAAGTCACCCTGGTGGGACACAGCTTTGTCCTACATGTTTGGGAGCCCAGATGATGCACAGTGCTTCCTTATAACTCGGGGCCAGATGTGGATTGGGCCCTTGGACAAAAAGGGGAACCTTTTTAAGCTGATGGGGGTATCTTTGTTAATTTGGTATGCTTTTAATATAAAGCATTCCTATTGCCTGGCCTGAAAGGGTAACCCAAGCAGGTGCATTAGCAGAGCCCATCATGGCCTCTTGATGAGGAATCAATTATTCAATCAATGTATCAGGGACTGGGTGGATTCTCTCACTTCTGCAGCTCCTCCAAGCCAGTTCCTCTGCGTGAGCAGGTGAGGATGGTTTCTTCCCACAGGTGTCTTTTGTGAGCTGGGATTGCATCTCTCCTTTCTCTGAGATAGCCCACCTAGGCCTTCAGCTGGGAGGAGGAAGAAGAGCAAGAAGGACATCTCATGAGAGGCTGTGGAGCTGGAACAGGAGTTGTGGCATGGAGCAGTGAGCAAATCCTGTGGCAGGACTGACTGGGGTGGAGGGAGGGACTTTTCTGAGCAGTGGGACCTAAAAAGGAAAGGAACAAGCAATAATAACAGGCTAATGCTTCCTTCTGGGGAATTTCTGCAGCCCAGCAGTGTGGTGTGGAGGGAGAACAGGGATTGCTCTGAGTGACTCTGTCTAAAATGCATTTGAGGGCTGGCTGGGACCTGCATGAGCAAGTCAGGGGTGGGATCAGGTTGGAAAATGACATCTAAATGATTCTGTAGTTTGAGAGGTTGAGCTTGGGGTGGAGGGAGGAGAGATGTGACCTGTGAATTTGTAGTTTCCCCCCCCCCCTACTTCCTATATCTGAAAGGATAACCACTGTGTTCTTCCCAGCCTCTTCTCTCTGTCCTTGCTGGGGCTCCTGGTGTGTCCCCCACCCTACTTGGGTTGAAAAGCAGGAAGGTCACGTCCCCGCTCGGTAGTGAGGCCATGCCCCTGCCAAGGTCACCCAGGATTTGCGGGCTGCACTTACAAGAGCAGAGAACACCCAAATTTCCCTCCGCGATCTCCAGCTGCCATCTGCTGGTAACTGCGTCTGCAGAGCCGGGAGCCGGCACATCACTGCTGGGCACCGTCCCAGGATGATGCCAGGTCTGGGTGGACATCCTTGGGGACCAGGACCAACTTCCCACACCAGCTGGGGCAAAGCAGGGCACACGAGGTGGCAAAGAGCCGTATGAGCTAAAGGGGCCTCGCCTCAAGGTCTGCAGGGGTGAATCAATCCTGTTCTAGCAGAGCACTGAAGGACAAGATGGGTTTAAGTGCTGCAATAAACTTGATGATTTATTGGAGACTAATTTTTTTTCTGGAGAGATATTAAACCTTCCTTATTAAACCTTGGGCACAGAAAGGCAAGTTAGCAAAAAGTGAAAGAGGTTTTTGAGAGCTTGTGTCTTTGACTAGTGGGGTTTGGGAGTTTTTTGTTTGTTTGTTTGTTTTTAGTTGAATTGAGCAACTTCAGAGCTGTTCTGCTGCATATTTGCCAAAAAAAGATACGAGTCAAACAGCTCCCATGAATACTGAGTGTCCCTCACAGCGTGAGCTGTAGGTTCATAGTGCTGTTTGCACCCCTGGCTGGGCTGGAAACACCCTCTCTTCCCCTGCCCACAGCCTGCACTGCCACTGCTCCTCTTCCCTCGGACCTCGTCAGGTCTGTCATGTAACACAGTGGCCAGGCCTGTTGTGTGACCTGCCAGCAGTGATCTGTCCCCTCTGCAGACACCCCAACACGTCACCCCTTGTGCTTTGGGTTACAGCACAAGGCTAATAGGTGTGTACATGGCCCTGTGACACCATTCCTGCCTTCCCTGCACGCAGGACTCTTGTAGGTGGGAGGAGAAAAGCCACAGACACTGCTAGGAGTGATCTGAGAAATTTGTTTCCCTGGACTTGGAAGGGGGATTTCCTGGGGTGATCACAGGGAGGAGGTGACGAGGATCTCTTGGTCCTTCTGAGCATCACGTCCCAGTGGGTGCATTGGTTAACACTGACTAAATTTGGTAGAGAACTAATAGCTTTGAATATGAAGTCTTTACAAGATTTATAAAGATAAATGATGGATCAGAAGAGAAAGAATCTATCAGTCCCACCACAAAGGAAAAATTGAAGTATGATGTTAACCCCCGTAGTCAGTAGGGAATCCACAGCAGCAGTGTGCTCTGACTCTCAGAATGGATGTGTGAGACCTCACAC
The DNA here is from genome assembly GCF_001604755.1 of Lepidothrix coronata. NCBI lineage: Eukaryota > Metazoa > Chordata > Aves > Passeriformes > Pipridae > Lepidothrix > Lepidothrix coronata. Next base: position 488,681 of record NW_016690192.1, read on the forward strand.
CTTCCTCTGACACCACAGCCTCCTACACCAGGATGTACATCTAAAAAAAAAAAAGCTGTTTTCATCAGTTTAATTGCTCTCTAAAGAGCTTTCTTCTGGGGGCCCTCTTGGAAACCCGTCCTTGGAGCTGCAGCTTGGAAGGCTGCACATTTCAGAGCAGAGGCTGTGCCAGGAGAGTGTGGGAGTGTAAGAGTGGAGAGGGGCCTCAGCTGAGCACCAGCATTGGCAATTCTCCTGTGAAACTGGTGAGGTTTATTGTTTTCCCTAAAGTCCCAGTTTCTGGAGTCATGGGACTGCAGTAAACTTCCCAAATTTCATGCAAATATGAGACTTGCTGTTAGAATTCATTATGGTGGAGAAGAGTATAAAAATGCACCCACTGGGAACAGAAACCAGAAAAAGCAAAAAGACTTCTCTGCTGAAAAAGAAGTCCTCATGATATCTAAGCCAATATTCAATTTTGGCCCCCAACTCAAGAATTTTTAAGGCTTGGAACTGGCAGTAACAAAGCTTCGCTGATGCTTTGGCAAAGAACAAGGGCATTATTTCTTGTGTCCTGGCCAGTGTCCCAAACTGGATGATTCCCCTTCCATATACTCAAAGCCCTCCCTGGAAATCCAGCTCTGCATGGGGGAGTCTTTATCTCGTTTTGTCCTCAGCTTCTGCAGGGCATCACGAAACATCAGCATCCTCCCACGCTAAGTCTCATCCCACTGTGAGTTGATGGTAGTAGTTTATCAAGCCTGATGTATTCCTCAGAATATGAGCTGCTCAACTGCGGTATAGGAATGATATAAGTCATTGTTATTATTGTTATTATTATCACGGTGAAGATTAGCATTGGGGATGTTGCTGGAGAATGTCATAGTCTTTCTATCTCTTTATAATTTCTTTTTTTTTTTTTTTTAGTAGTGCAGCTAGGTTTGAAACTGGACCGAAGAGGCTTTTCATTTTAGTTTTGTTTCAAGAAATCTCAGCCCTGGAGGGAGCTGTCATTTTGGGATGCTGATTACTTGTGCAAGTTGACAGGGAGCAAGGCGCCTCTCTGTGTAGTGATCCCAAGTCCTTTTGCCTAATCAAGCCAACACTGCAGGCTGTGTGTGGAGGATGTGTAACCCTATCTCACTGCCTGACAACTCCTTCAGTTCCAGACTTTGTTTCCTCAGTCCCCACAAACTGTAGTAAGCCATTAAGTTTGATTTTATTATTTTTTCCTGCTTCCCCCCACCCCCCTTCTCCCTCTCTCTTTCTTTCTTTCAGCAACCATTTTGTCTCAGCCTTCCTTTCTGGTTTTTTCCTTAGGGATAGTAACTCTGAAGAGTGTACTCACTTCATATATGTCCTTGACCTTCAGAGCTTTTTGACACCCATTTTATTGACTAAAACAAGTATCTTATCTGTCCTATTTGCTTTGAAATGTGTTTCAGTTAGAAATGGATCGACAGGCTTTATAGCAAGCTCTTGCTGAAGCCAGAGATGATCTTGCAGCTATAGGGTTTGACTCAAAGGCATGGACTTCCTTTCCACTGTCTGTAACACAGTGACTACAGGGAAATGACAGTGAAATATAGTTGTCTTTCATTGATCCTGGATGTGAAAAGACCACTCACTAGAGCAAAAGTAGCTGCTGCCCCAGACACTCAAGGCTGCATTCAAGGGAGGGTCAGCAGCTGAACTGTTCTGGCAGAGACGCTTTCCTTGGCGCCCTGATGCAGACATGGGAAACAGACACTGAGTGAGGGAGCTGAACGTGAGGAGGGGAAGAAGGAGAACAGGAGATCATGGGGGAAACCTTGTAACTTTAATAAAAGCTCTGCAGAGCTCTGAGAAAAAGTTCCAGCTGGGAAGAATCCTTTCCTTCATTCCTTCTGTTGGACTTTATTATTTCTAGACAAGCGGGTTTGTACCAAACCTCACCTCCTGGTGAGGGCAACCTCCAAACCCCCAAACACTGACTGATCTGTCATGAGGGAGAATGCCCTTGTTCTGCCTCCTAACTCTAAAATTGATGGATCTAATTCTTACTTGCTGTTTTTCTCTTGACATGAAGGAGAAGGATTTTTTTAAACAGCCACCAAGCGGAGATGGATCAAGCTGCTGATACCTGTCTGAATTCACAGTGCCAAAACATCCAGGCTGTTGACATCTGTGGTTTAGTCATGGGGCATTTTCTCTTGAAATAGACCACATAGTGAAAATGTAAATGCCTTGGATCGTTTTTTAGTTGTGTTTAGGGAGTGCTTTTTCAGTTTTTCACAAAGCACAGGTCAGAATCATTCAGCAAGGACTGTTTTCTTCCCCACTGCTTGATTTGTGAAAGGACTTTGCAAGGTCATACTGGGAAACAGAGACAGGCATTCTATTCCCTGCCCTGCAGGAGCTTTCCAGGTGATCATGCACCACCTCCAGTTTTACCAGTCTTGCTAAGTTCCATGTGATTCTCAGACAATGGATTGTATCAAGAGAATCTGGTTGTTCCTGTACTACCTACAAAACGTGTTTTGCAGTGTCTGTGAGCATTACCATGCCTGCTTTGCTTTGGAGCATCACTGTCCCAGGTAGCACGAGTTGCCTCCCCCACAGCTGGCTGTCATCTTCAGAGGGACCAGAGAAGATCAAACAAAGTTATTACTGCAACTCCTCCATCTCTTCTGCTTTGTTGATTTGTTATTACTGAATCTCCATCTCGCTGGTGGCAGCTAATGGTCACAGCTCACAACACCTTTATTGTGGAGCATCACCAGGAACATGCTAATTTACAGCTCAGATCGTAGGGCTTATGTGGCTTTCACTTCCTTGCTGTTTCTCAGACTCACTTCATTTTTACTCCAAACCCGAGACATCTTTCTAGAAAAGCAATACCCATAGTCCTAATACAAACCACGACTACATCTCTTCGTGTCTTAAATTCATTAAAAATGCTCTTATATAAAGATTTCTTTCCAGGGTTTTTACTCAGACTTCTGCATGGAGCTGGCAAAGACATCATGAAATAGCTAAATCTTCATTAGTTATATCTGTTTGCTTTGTGCCTTCATGACAATGATGAAAGCTGTAAATAAGTATATTGTCCCATCTTAACAAGGATAGCGTATCCATCAATAAGGACACTTACTCTGCTGAGATCTTTGCAAGGCTGTACAGGGGAGTAAATTAAAGGGAGAACAACATTCTTCATCTAAAGTGTCCTTGTTCTGTCACTTAATGTTTTACCCTTGCTAATATTTTTCAAAGTCTGGCTGTTAGTCAAAAAAGTCACTCAGCAGATGTGACATATTTTATCCAGCCTAAGTCTACTTGGTCCTAGAATGATTTTTCTAGGCAGCCATGGCTGGAAGTATGACCTGAAACTCCTTCTGTGACTTCTCACCTTAATTTCCCAGCAGTCAGAGAAGTTTCCCAGTGAGATGTGTGGGGATCGAAGGGGCAACCAGAGGAGGTTGCTTAGCTGAACAGGGAGGCACAAGCCCTTGTTCGGGGCAGGAAATGAGTTGTCTGGATAAAGGCAGCTGGGATGAGGCTCCGCTCTCAGGAATGTTCTCTTCAGCCACGAGTGACTGGTTGGTAACCCCTCTCCTCTCACTAAACTCACTTAACTGTCCTAATTAGGTGAAACAAAAGCTGTGTGGTAACTTGGAACTGTCGTGTGTCAAGGCTGTCCTTAGTTTACATGCAGATGACAGGGTCATGGGTTCACAGTGCTCAGGCAGGAGCTACAGGAGATCTTTGGGAGGGAGTGAGGAGGGGGCAAGTGATGGTCGGTGCCACTTGCTGGGAGAGGTCCATGCTTGCAGCTCCCCGAGGAGGGGAAAGCCCAAATGAAGCACCTCCCATGTGAGCCCACCTGACTCTGCACCAGCATTGCATGGCTGAAACTGAGCACATGCACCCTGCACGGGGACCTCTCCCTGTCCCCAGGAATGGACAGCAGCAGTTTCCAGCCCATGGAGGTGTGATGGGGCACAAAGCATCCTGACCAGGTACTGAGGTTCCCGCTGAAACCAGCACATTCCCTCACTCCTCTGCATGGCATTTTATCACTGCCTCAGCACAGGTATCCCTGACTCACCCAGGTTAAACAAACAAACAAAAATAATACAGGGAGTCTTGAAGTCATGGTCTTGCTCCAGGTTTATGGGACGATCCAGGAGTGAAAATCAGAGCGTGGCCTGCAGAGGGAAGAAAAGAGCTATGGTAGCACCACTGCGCTTCCCGGGGGTCTGCTCTGCTTCCTGCTGCTCCTCTGGCACCGGCTCCGAGCTGAATAGCTGCCTTTAAACGTTAAATACATTCAAAGCCCATTCATATCAAACCAAAATTAAACTGCTGGATTTCATTCAAGAGTCATTCCCTCTGAGAAAGGGCTGAGAAGAAAATAACAGTTAGCTGAATGCCTCACCCATCCAGCACGCAGGAAAACCCCCCCTAGGAGGCAAGGTGAGAAGCGAGGCTGGGCTATCGCCTCACCTCATTGCATCGGTATCTGTGTGTAAGCCAGTTTCTCAATCCATTTAGAAATTCACTAATTGTCATTGGAGCTATTTGCTGACGACTGTGAAGTAGCCTGATAATGAAGAGGAAGTCCATTTATTCGTTAGCATTTGCGAAAATAATTACCTGTCACTTCACCGAGCATCCTTTGCCCTAAAAACACTTGCTCTTCAGCACCTTTTTATTTTTTGTTCAAGCTGCACACTTTGAAACGCCACTTACAATTTCCAGTCCCTGAAGGGCTCATTCTCAAGCCCCTGTGACAGCAGCGAGGGCTCACACTCCACAAGAGGACACTAAACGTCCTGTCACTTCTGCTGCAAGGAGAGGAGAGCGTATTAGCAGTGCTGCAGGCTGACTGCAGCTCCCAGGTACTGCTTAAGCTGTGGGGTTTACAGGGCTGCTGCTCCTCTGCAGCCTGCCCCACACCTCTGCCAGGCATCACGGCAGGGCTGGGAGAAGCTGTTGATGCAGGGCTCAGTGCCAAGAAGACAAGGTAGTCCCAGCCCCGCCATCTGAGCTTCAGGGGCTGCCTTCTGCCCCCTGATTGCTATACCTGCTCTCAGCCCTTACAAAGACAACAGAAAGACTGCATGAAGCCAGGTATGCACTAGGAAGTGAGTCCTGAAGGGAGGAGGAAAGGTTCTTTGGAAGTTAGAAGAGTGATGTCTCAGGAGGGGGAAGGGGAGAAGAAGGAGATCTGTGTTCCTAAGCTCAGCCCTCTATGCCAGTTACCCCTTTAAGTACAGCCAGCACTTCTACCAGTGCCTGTTCCTGCCATGGGTGACACCTCACCCATTTTTGTGCCCTGTGCTCACTGGCTCACCCCTCTCCATCATGCCTGGTACTTCCTCTGCCACCAGTACCACTCCCACCAACACAGGCAACATAAACCAAATTGTCCTTTTGCTTTGGGCAACCAAAATGCAGCCTTGCCTACAAGACCAAGGGGCTCTGAGCTCTCTGCCTTCTGAGGAAGGTGGGTTTACCATGGCAGGTAACCACATTCCAGGTGCCTCACCAGGCCCCTGGAGATAACTGGGAGAGACAGTGTGTGCCACCCTCTGAATCAACAGAGATCTGCCTGCTTGCACCTGCTGGGCTTACGCTGCTGTCATATCTCTCACTCCAAGGGCCGCTTGTTTGTCAGCTGTGCTGAATTTTTATTGTTTCCCGGGTATGTGAATTCCCACATCCATTCCCAGGGCAAGGAGCGCCACATCTCCTGGGGGTGGATGGCCACCAGTGTCGACTTAGCAGTGCATGGAGCAGGAGATAAGCCCTGTCCTGCTGCGAGGACCCCGCGGAGCCGTGCACCCTGTCCTGTGTTCTGTGCTTCTTGCCCGGGGCTCCTGCAGCAGGGCCAGGAGCCAGGGTGAGTGTCACACAACACTGGAATGCATCACCCCTTGGATGTGGGCAGGGACTCAGTCACAGCCCCACAGAAAACCCCGAAAGGAGCACACCTCTGCAGCTCGTCCCAGGAGCGGGGAGCGGAGCAGCTCCTGCTTGGACAGGACCGAGGGGCCGCGAAGGAAGGGACGGCCACAGGTGCACTGAAGGTATCATCTGCGCTCAAAGTGCAGCCCCTGCAATCCCACCCAGTTGCACCAGCAGTGGGGTTGGCCACTAGGGTTTGGGATGATCCAGTCAGTGCAGCAACATCCTGCCACCACAAGCCAGTGCCATGCTAGTGGGTGACATGGACTTGTGATAGCTCACAGCTGTCGGGAATGGCTTGTTAGATGCATTTACTGCTCAGGGTGCAAGCTTGCAAGTGTTTGCAAGGGTTAATTGGTGTTGGTACAGCACCTTGGGAAGGTGGGGTGAAGGGCTGGGTCAGGCAGGTGCTGTGAGTTGGGCTTGCCATGTGGAGGAGGATTCCTGGTTTGGGAAGACAGGAGATACTGGCTGTGTTTGCTTCTTGAGCAGGTATTTAATGCATTTCAGGATTAGACAACTGTCTTTTTCAGGTGCTGTGGTGTTAAGAGGGAGAAGTGTGTGGGTGAGTGTAAATCAGCTCTGTGCAGAGAGAGCTGCCTGTTTACACCTGGGGATTTAGGCTTCCAGATATTTAATTTCTGGTAACTGTACTTCAGCTTGTTGAAACATTTCAGTCTTGAAAAGCCTCTTGTGGATAATGAGACTATGGGGAGGCACTGCTCCCAGGGAGCCTGAGACTGGGGAGCAGGGGTGGATGTGGGCTTCATGTTAGCAGTGCAATTAATGAGCAAGTAGGTAGCCAGCATTTGCAAGAAAACTCTAGGAGAGAGGGGGATAAAGCAAAATGAGAGAAAGGTTCTGTTGCCTCCCTTGAAACCAAGAACAAGCAAAGCTCATTGAAGTTTAAAATGTCCTCTGTGGTATGTCATGTGGTGAGGCACCATGGGTGGTGGAGGGTGGGGGAGGTAGGAGATGGTTCTGCTTTGAGGTCTGGGGTCTGCCTGGAGAAGACTTGTGTCCCACAGCCAGCTCTGGAATGACTCTGCCAACTGGGATAGGAACGGTGGGTGATCCTCCCCAAGCTGTCCCAACAAAGGAGCAGAGGGGCTGTGTGACCCACATCCTGTGCCCTGGTTCAGGGGTGTCCCCCCATCTTGTCTCAAACCAGGCAGAAAAATGTCTCTGCTGCACTGGGAGCTGGTGGGACAGTGAGAAAGACCTGTGGTTCACAGTTTGTTCTGTGACAGGGGTCAGCCCCCTCCTACATGCTCATGCCCCAGGACAGCTGCTGCTCCTGCTGCCACTGCAGCTTCCCCTACTCATGTAGGTGACCTGACTTGGGCTCTGCTTGTCATACAATCCATTTAACTCCTTCTCTGCTGGCCACGTGCACGCTGGAGAGCCTGCCAAGGAAACTCAGCTGTCTCCTCCCTGCACTTACCCTGTTGCTCCCTGTCTGCTGTCTGCCCACTGTGGCTGCAGGTCTCTGCAGCACAGACTATTCCTGAGCTGCAGCACAGGATGGGGAAGGAGGCAGCACATGGATTGAGGAAAGGGGGCACTGGTGTAGCTGGTCCTGTCCCTGGGATGTGGGTGCTGGTGCTGACCCAGCCTGCAGAGAACCACATCCTCACCACCCCCACTAGGAAGAAAGGCCAACTCCCCTCTAGGCAGCTCCTCTTAGGAGCAACTTTCTCCTATAGGATGCTGCAGGGAGAGTGATGTGAAACTGGGGTGGGGAACAAGGCAATGTGACCTTTCCCTGTTTGCTATCTGAGTGGATGTCACCAATGAGGAATCCTCACGCCACAGAGCTATGTTGAGGTCCTCACTGATGAACCATGGAGACTAAGTCTCTACTGGAAAACGTTAGCCACAGCCCTGCCTGGCTCCCACTCCCACCTTCTTCACCTTGTTAATTATTACAGGGGAAACGATGAAGGCCAGTGTGCAGCAAAGTCCAGTCTGAGTGAGAAGATCAGCAGTTTGCTCAGAGCCATGAGCCAGCCGATCCCAGCCAGCATGGAGCCACCCACGCTGCCAGGGGACACGGCAGCAGCCTTTGGAGTGGCAGACATCACCGTCCTGGTTCTGTACTTCGCCTTCGTCCTCACCGTCGGGATATGGGTGAGTCCCCGAGGGGACGGGGTTTGGGTCTACCCGAGGCAGAGACACTTAAATCCTCCCTGGACCCCTCCTGGGTACAAAGATGTTTGCCTGCAAATGGCATCCTCTGCACACACGGTTATCCCAGAGCCTATTGAGCAAGTTTGGGGGTGACAGTGACCCTCCTGTGAGCCCTCGCTCCCAGCTCACATGGGGACAACCAAGGGATCATTCCCTGGAGGTCATTCTGGGGATGATGCTTACCTCCTGTGCTGCAGAGCAATCTCATATCAGTGTATGGGTGGGTAGGAGGCAAAAGAAAAGCCAGGGTTGGAGTGGAGAAGACTGAAATGGGACTTCATAATCTTTGGAAAGATTGTTGCTAAGTATTTGTTCATGTTGTTTGGTGAAAGCCTCTGTCATGGAGACCTGTAGTGTTCTAGCTGGCTGAACTGCTTTTTCTTTTCTAATTGGTACATTCAAGGAGAAGTTATTAAACAGGTGACAAGCAGCTTCTTCTGATAGTCAAAGGAAGTTTGACTATCAGAAACCTAGACAAGGAGCAGCAGAAGGAGTGGGCAAAACCTTGTGTATTTAACAGATCCACAAAGAAACTTTTGGAGCTGATGCTGACACCAAGCATTAAGGATTCTCCTGGCTTGGTCTGACTCGAGGGTGGGTGAATGGGGGAAAACACATTTCTTTTTCCTGTGCTTCCAGTCATCGATACGAGCAAGCCGGGGGACCATTGGAGGCTATTTCCTCGCTGGACGGTCCATGACTTGGTGGCCTGTGAGTGAAACACATCCCTCTGTTTCTCAGGGTTTGAAAGCAATTCCAGATGCAAGGAGGGCAGGTCTGGTGAGGAGACCCAGTCCCTACATGTTTTGACTATATTCTTGAGTTGAAGAGGACAAATGAAGGATCCATCAGGGATCATCCTATTCAGCTTTGCTAATGGGCTACCAGGCTAAAAGGGTAGCTCAGCATCTTCACATTTTTCCAACTCTCAATTTCTCTGCTGAAGACAGCAATGAAATTGTTCCTATTGATGGAAGTGAGGGAGTGCTGACAGCCTAGCTGGGTTTGAAACTCTTCGGCCCCAACCCACCACAGATATTTGTACCCAAGTCGAGAGAGCATTAGGTAATCTAGGAATGTGCTATCCAGTAAAAAAAGCATTTAGAGACTGAAGAAAAAATAATCCCAAAGCCCAGGACTTTCTGAGCCCTTGCTCTTTAGAGCAAAGTTGAGTTTATTGACTAACAATGTAAGGGATATAAACTTCAAACCACTGAAGTATAAATCTTCACTATGAAGAAAAAAATAACGGATTGAAGGCACCTCTTCTTGGGAGTGAAAGGTACATACAAAGATAATTTAAAGTTTGAAAGGAATAAAAACACCACAGGAATAAAGATTCTTCTCAGCCAATGCCAGACTCTGTATAACCCATATATCTCTCCAGTGAGTCGTGGGTAACAGAGTGCACTTCTCAACCAAAACACTGGTTTATTTTCTTTTTTTTTAACTTTGGCTGTGCATTGCCCATAAATTCACTAGGCTAGATTTTCAGTCTGCTCCATCAGAGACACATACACCTCTCTAAAATCTGTCATTTCTTAAATGTTCTTTATACTACTGTCTCAGCCAAGTGACATTTAATTGAAAATACTTAGCTTGATGGTTTTCTCTAATTAGGAGGGGGGAAATTAAAAGATACTAAAATGAAACATTTTTTCCTCAATTTTGTTCTTTTTTTTTCTTCTTTTTTCCCCCCCCCCTTCTATTAAAAAAGCCCCAAAACAAACCCAAAAACATTCTCACTGCTTTTGGCTCCAGCCACAGGTGGCTACAGAGACTGTTGGGTACAGGTCAGCTTTTGGCTCTTTGGAACAATTTTAGGTTCAAAGCAACCTCTAATGCTGTTCCCTTTCCAGTTTTGTTTGTCAGAGCTGATTCCACCTCTGCAACACTCCTGCAGGCTCAGCTCCTTGTGGCCTCCACCTTGAGTTCAAGACTGGCTTACATGTATTTTATTATTTTTTTAATGGGAGTGACAGATTTCAGCTGTGAATTAAGCAACCTCAACTGAACCCTGATATTAAATTGCTGCTCGTCTGCAATGTATCTTCTCTATTTCTGGGTCTGATCTACATATCAGGAAAACTGGTTACATTTCTTGAGAGCACCAGTTGCTAATTCATGTTGCAGCAGCCAGCTCTCTAATCAAGAGCTTTCCCAGACAAGGAGGCAGAGCTGTCAGCAGGAGTCAGTGTGGGTGTTGATGTCATATTAATGTTTTACCTTGCTTAAAGGTGAGAATCAGATCAACTTCTATCATTCCTTATTTCACATGTAGCAATACTAAGGAGAGAAAAGCTCCTCCTAGGCGATGTGCCTAAAAGCAAACTTTAGGACAAAAGGGCTTGACTTGTCCTTTTGGTAACTCATTTGACCCTGAGAGAGACTTGATGCTGGCATAAAGAAAGGAGGTGAGGCTTTGTGCCAATAAAAATAGTAATTTAGTCAGATAGCCTTTGCCCTGTTTAAGGAGCCTTAGAGCTGGCATTCTCCCAATTAGGGTGTCAATGAGCCATGATAGGAACATCCTGCCATGCCCACAGCCTGCAGTTGAAGTTAACCTGAGCCATTAGTATTTTCCAGCCTGCTGCAGAGCTGGATGGCTTCGAACACACACACTGAACACAGAAGACCTGCATGTTTCTAACACAGTCCATGCCACGGTTCAGGGATCTCCTCCCTTAGGAGGAGCTTCGAGGGAGCACTTCTATCACCGTGGATGTGTGAACCACCACCACCCATGTTCAGTGCAAGACTTAAAAAGGGGCTGTCAGCAAGACACAGGGAGGTAGAGCAAGGGTCAGCAAGGTCGGAGCAGGCATGTTGCTGGCTGACTAACAAGGGAATGGAGAAATCCGTCACATTTCATGGACACCGAGGTATCTCTGGCTGACACCAGACCTCTCCCTCACCCTGCTGTTCTCCCCACAAGGGGTCTGTGTCTCAGGAGAACCACTGACAAAGTGAACCCTGATTCTGAGGTTAAGCTTTGCGTTGGGGTGGGGGCAGTGGAAGGGAGCAGGCACACATACTTTAAGATACAAAAATGTAGGGTTTTTTTCAGAAGGTGAAGGAAAACTCAACTGTCAATCAGCATCCAGCTACCTAACTGCAAGGAGATGAAGTCCTGGGAAAAGGGGAAAATGCTTGGGCTGATATTGAAGTTCCTCAGGGTGACTCTGTGGGCTTTGTTCCTGTGCCATGTGTTTCAGATTGGGGCATCCCTGATGTCAAGCAATGTGGGCAGTGGCTTATTCATCGGCCTGGCGGGCACTGGAGCAGCTGGGGGCCTTGCTGTTGGGGCCTTTGAGTGGAATGTAAGTCAGTTTTGCTGTCAACTAAGATGCCGCTGTCTACAAATGGACTGTGTGTTTGTCTCCAAAATCAGGTGCTTAACAGTATCAGCAGCAACAAGTGCTCAAGCCTCATGAGAGAAGCCTCCAGATATTCTGAGAGCCTTGAAAATGTGAGATCTTTATTTTAGTTTAAGTGGAATCCACTAGAATTATTAGCTCTTTAACCTTCTCAGAAGCACGTGGCCATAATTTTAAGCTTTAGTCTGCACTTATGAAGATTAAAATAAAAGATAACGAATGCTGGAAAGGTACTTGGATAATCACAGGATTCTGGGTACAGGGAGTTAAAAAAAAAAAAAAGGCAGCATGTTCTCCTAAATTCAGTGTAAATCCATGAGAATCAGCAACACTGCCTTCACCTGTCAGCTGCCAACATGTGGCGTCTCTGGGGAGAACATCTGGGTGTGAAGGCAGGTCTGATTCTGCCCTGTGGAAGTGGCCTGGAAAATTGCCACTGACACCACACAGAGCATGAAAACCAGGCCCTTTGTGTGCAATGCTAATGAAATTTCTCAGCTGCAGTGATGAGGAGTGAGATTAGTGCCAGCCTCACAATAAACATCACTCACTTAACTCTGAATCTCTTGTCTATGTCAGCAGAGAGTGCTAATGGTGCTGGGTACTTGCCACAGCACAGGCAGGGCCCACCAAAAGCTCTTTCCTGGGATATCTATTCACTGGACTGTTTTTTTTTCTTTTTCTGGACCATTAAGATCACCTTTAAGTCCTTTGTGAAGAAACCAGAGGCTGTTCAGTCTGGTACACATAGGACATACCAATATTGTAATTTAGGAAATCTATTCAAGTCACTTTAGAAGCCCATGAAGACAAGATTGTATGTCAGGGCAAATCTAACTTCATGAGTTTAGATTAATTTCTTTCAGAGTGGAAAGGCACCTTAGATATGCCATTATTCTCTCCCTTTATCGTGGGACATCACTCAGCCAGAGGGATCATATGAGCATCTTTCACCTCAGCCAGTCTCTGTCACTGCAGGAGCCGTGGCTGTTCTCCTCAATCAGTCACAATCTCTGCTCACAGGGATCAGTTTCTTTTCTGAAAACTTAAGTAACTGATTGAAATAAAATCTGGACTAATGTAAGGTACTTGGATGAAAGGTAATGGCCCAAGACAGCCAGAGGGTGAGGTTTGATAATCCAATGACTTTTTTTTACCTTCAAGTTCTCCTGTTTGGGCTTTTGCTGGGAATCAGAGAAAAAATACATAGTGGGAGATGCCCTTACACCTTCCAAAAGACTCTTCACCTGTGGCAGAGCAACTGAACTACCCCTTTATCTACCAGTGACAGAAGCACATCTGTGTCAGCCTGCAAGGAGAACATCCCAGCAGAGTCTTGCTGTTGCTTATTTTTATGCTCCACAGGGACAGTCTGCTGCCTCAGCCTCATCACTTGCTAATCAAGCAATAAACAGATGCTCCCATCCTGCTCTGAATCACTTAACTCTTCACTGACACAGCATCAGTGGCCTCAAAGGCCACCAAATACAGCACCATCTTTCAGAGAGCCACAGCAGACACACCACCTTGACCGAAAGATCAGGAGATGGAACAGGATGTGCCACCCATGACAGAGAGACACAGGACTTAGGAGAAGAACTTCAAAAGCTTCTAACTGAATTGTAATAATTCCTCCAGTGGAGGAAGAAAAAGTTGGACTGCTTCTCCAATACATTGCATGGCACTGTACCTTTGTGCTTTCTTAGGATGTCCACTGACAGAACAGAGGGAAAAGCTGTTCCCATGTGTTGAATCATGTGCCTTTATGTTCTGTCTCTTTAACAGGCCACCTGGGCACTTCTGGCTCTTGGCTGGATCTTTGTGCCTGTTTACATCGCAGCAGGAGTAGTCACCATGCCTGAGTACCTGCAGAAGAGATTTGGAGGGCAGAGGATACAAATCTACATGTCCATACTGTCCCTGATTCTCTACATATTCACCAAGATATCCGTATGTATCCAATTGAACATGAACCCTTGTGTCTAGGGCGGGGGTAGGTCATCCTGGTACAACTCAGGGCTGCTCATGGAGAACTCAGATGTCCTTGAAAGGACCAGCTTAGCTCCCAGAAACAACAGCAGTGTATTTGTGCTGCTCTGCTCAGGTAAACACCTGCCTCTGTATTGATCACGGAGACCTATCCTAAGAGAGAGAGCCCTCATTAAACAGCAACACACAGTGAGAACTTTACAGGGATGTGCAGCTAATTACTAAACAGTGTAAGTACCACGAGCTGTCTGCCTGCTTTTCCTCTTCTATCAGATCAAACCTGAGGCAATAGAGACAGAGGAAGGGCAGCATTACCCCAACTGAGAATCTGGCTGGCTGCATCTTGTAGAGGTGAAATTCTATTAAATTATCATAAACCTGCTGCTGTTCTTGTAGCCGAGTTTTCAGCATTAGGTATGTTATAGCTATTTCTTTCTCTTTCTATCGCTTATGTTGTACGAAAAGGGTACAGTGTTCTGGCTTAAGACAAAACTCAGCATCTTTTCTGGATTGCTTGTAGCATTGTACCCTGCTGGTAACCAAAAAGCAATGTAAGCTACGGGGTATTTCCCCATTTAAATGCCATTCATACAGAAGCAGAATTTATGCTCAGATACTAAGAACTACCTATGCCCTTGGAGGGAGAGGACGGTATGTCAGAGTCCATTACAGGGACTGAAAATGTCAGTCCTTTGTCTCCAGCTCATTGTCCCAAGGCCAGTACAAGTCGGTTTTCACTAGACCCTACTGCAGTATTTAGTTGCCAAATTGCCTTGGGAAGCACTGACTGGAGATTTGCAGCTGGTTTCAGAGTCCTTCTCCCAGGCTTATCATGTCTCAGGTCCTGGGAGGGACATGAAGAGGAGTTCCAGCCTGGAAGGGTGGGATAGATTTGCTCCTCTAATGGGCAGCTCTTGGTCATGTCACCCATTGCTGTCACCACTACAACCAGGAGCTTTGCTCTCTGAGACTGGAGCATTGCCCTGGGTGAAGTCTTGCCAAGAGGCATTTGAAGCCTCCTTACCCATCAGGGGGTAAATGGAAGACCTCTCCTGCCACAGCCCACAGTGTGCACAGCCACACAGCCGTGTGGCAAAAGCAGAGCTGTCTTTCAGAATGACCTTCAGCAGAGCAGAATTTGCCAGTGCTTTTCAGAGCAGGACCCTGGCCCCCCTCAGTGCTGTTTCATCTCAGTGGTTTCTCCTCCGTGCAGCCAATTCACGCGTGGCTGATGGATGTGGCTGGTGGAGTTTATGGGCATGACAGGTGCTTTCTATTAAGGGGTGCTATTGTTTGTGCAGAGCTCATTTAGCGGCTGGCTGGACAGCAGGCAGTTGGTTACAAGAAGGATTTTTCTCCCTGTGCTTTCTGCCCAAACATAGGTTAACAACTAGGGCATTGCAGAGCCTTCTTGGCTTGCAAAGAAAACAGAGTATCTCAATAAGCAGTGTTGTCAGAGGACTGATCCTGCCTGGCTACAGAGGTGTTTGTGTTTCCTGCTGGGAAGTGAAACCCCAGAAGGCACCGTGATTCCTGTGGTGTACTGGCTGTGCTAGTCCTGTCTCAGGTTTGCAGAGGGCAGGGGTTGCACTGGGTCCTTGCTTTTAAGGTGCTAATTTCAGGCACAGCAAATGGAATTCTTGCCCTGTCTCTCCTGTCTCCCTTGGAAAATTTCTCTTCACCTGCATCTCACTCCACTCTAGATTTACAGGTGTCCTTCAAACTGATTTCCCAACACAAATATCTTCCATATCACCTTCCGCAATTTTGAATGATGTTATCTGTGTAATTCCGGGTTTCACCCAGTTTCTGGTGCCACTCTCTCTGCCAAAAGGTCCAAACAAAACACAGCCAATGGGAGTTTCTGTATTTCTAGTGAGGTCCTCAGCAGGTATAACCTGTTTTTTTGGAGTCATTCTGGTAGGATGAACTGCATGGACAGAAAAGCAAGCTGTTGACCTTTTCAGATAAATAAATCGTGGTGTAAGACACCAGTGATTCTGTAGGGGTCTTTCAAGCAGGAGTGTCTCCTGGCCACTAGCCCACCAGGATGTAGTCCTGGGAAGAATGTGATCTCTGCTTTCTATCCTATGCCTGTGGATACATGGGCTCTCCTGCCCATGGATGTCTTCACAGTCTGCAAAAGGAGTGACAATTTCCACCAGTGCTTGTCTGTCCCAATGAAGATTCTGTGACATGAAGATCATCTCTATTTTGATGACATTTTGGTCCCTTGGCATAGGACCTTGATTTTTACCCTCACGCTCCCCCAGCTCCCAGATCCCGAGAGCTCTGAGCTAAAGGAAAGTTTTTCCTTTTGTTCAGAACAAGGTTCACAGCCAACAGCCCCAACAGCTCTGTCCTCCTCTTCACCTTCGTGGTGTCCTCCCTCGTCGACGCTTTCAGCCGCAGAGGGCTGCAAGCTGCTTTATTAGATTTCACTCGCACGAAGCACCACTAATGCCAGACTGCCCTTGGGTTTTTTTTATTCCAGACAGACATTTTTTCCGGAGCATTGTTCATCCAAATCTCTTTGGGCTGGAACCTCTACTTGTCCACTGTGGTCTTGCTAGCAGTGACTGCTGTCTACACCATAGCTGGTAAATAGCTGATTTTAAAGGAAACGTTATAAACTGGAGCCTCAGATATAAGTTTTTCATTTCCTACATAGGGGAAAGTGTTCAGGGCCTGGTCTGAGGGAGAGATTGCCCTGGTTGCTGGTAGTACCTGTCCTATCACTCCCAGCTGTTGGAGACCTCTGGTTATTCCCTCCTGGCCCAAGGGAAACTGGAATGGGGGAAACATCGCTGTTTTCTAGAGGATTTCCTAACACTGCACAAGATGCTCAGATCCCACTGCCCATATTTGCTATTTTTCTCTTGTTCTGCAAAATTACCACCTTTAGCTATTAGGAAGTTAAAATGCCTCTGAGTTCTCTCATGAATGTGGAAAAGCCCTTCAGGCCATTCCTCATGGGAGGGCTTCTGACAGCTGTGGGCTCCTGGGGACCAGCTCAGTGCCAGCTTCTCCAAGTGGGTCTGTCCTGAAATCACAGAGTTGGGGCCGGGGACAGCCTTTTTCTGGGCGAGGTACCTGTTTCCCTGTACGTGGTGACACACTCTGCCTGTTGTCTCTGGTTCTCCTGGCAGGTGGTTTAACAGCTGTGATTTACACGGACGTGCTGCAGACCGTGATCATGGTGCTGGGAGCTTTGGTCCTCATGTTCATAGGTGAGGGTTTAATGGTCCCGAGGCCATCAGACCTTAGCAGGGTGCCTCACCCTTTCATGTGTGGTGCAGAAATGAGTTTTAACCACGCACAGAAGTGGTGCCAGCACAGCTCTTATCCTCCAAGTCATCAGACTTGCTTCATCCTTTGCACTAACTGTATGGAGGTGAGGCTCTGGATAACTTCACCTCGCTGGAGTTGCCAAAGAGCTTTGAAACATCACATTCTCAGAGTCAAATTCAGCTCTCATTAAGCTCATGTCAGTTCAGAGTAATCCTGCTGACTTTCACTCTTGACTTTGGGAGTTACTGTGGATTCGTGTGGGCGTAACTGAGCACTGTAAAAAAATAAAAAGCAACAAGGGACTGACCATCATCAGTCTTTGCTTTAAACCTCCTTGGCAATCAGAAATATAGGTATATCTTTTTTCATGTCATACCTTGCTCTTGGAGGGTGTCTGAGTAAAGACAAGATGCTGAGAACATTGTGAGGATTAGGATCATGGAGATTTTCCGGCATTGATCCTTTTCCAGGATGCACTATTTAAACCACAAGGACTCTGGGCAAAATCCAACTGACTTCTGTAGAAACCCTGACTGCCAAAAGCAAGGGTGGAATGAAAAGAAAGGAGATAAGAGGAAGATAAGAGAAAAAAGTAATCACGAGACTCAGATAAGATAATAACTTTGCAGGATGTACCAGTCCTTAAATCACTGGCATTTTCTTTTCAGGATTTGAGAAAGTTGGCTGGTATGAAGGACTTCAGGAGAAATACAGCACAGCAATACCAAAGATCACAGTCCCAAACACGACCTGTCACCTCCCACGTGCAGATGCCTTTCATTTGTTCAGGGATCCCATCACAGGAGACATTCCTTGGCCTGGCCTTATATTTGGTCTCTCTGTGCTGGCTCTTTGGTGCTGGTGCACTGACCAGGTAAGGAAAGTCTTTCCCTCAGCAGGTGAACCACCATGCTGTTATTTTCAGCCCAGTCCTCAGTTTGTGGATCTATGAGCTGAAAAATTACCTGTGTGTCATTGTGCAGGAGTTACTGCCATTTTACTGGTCTAGACCAGAAAATCTCACTCCTTCTGCCTTCTCAGCAAGCTGCTAATTTTGTGCACTTCTTAATGCAGTGAGAACAGGTTATTTTCTCCTGTCTTTATTCTACTATGATCTGGTGAGTACTGGGAGTCCTCATGCAGTTAGCATGACAAGGGTATAAAAATGTGGGTCTTGAACTGGCTCTGCAGTGACCTTGTGTAGACCTCCAGACAAGCCATTCATATTCCCAGATGTCTCATGTCTCTTATTCCTTTTCAAGCTACAAACAAGGAAATCTGTACGTGTTTCTCAAGACACGGTGCTTCTGTACTTTAGGATGGGATAATTATGAAACCCCACCACCAAATCACCTACAGTCTGCTTCATTCCGTGTCTCTTGCTGCCATACAGCTGCTGTCTCCAGCCCTCAAGGTGGCTTCATTTCAGTCAAGGGCGAAATTATTCCTCTAAAGGAAATTTCCACGCTGCCCTCTCCTGTAGCCTGTGCACTGAGCTTGGAGCAGTGGCAGCAGGCTGCAGTCAACTGAGGTGGGAAAGTTGCCATTGGCACGCGAAACACCCTGGGATCCTGTCGGATGAAAGTCATCCATGAGAAGGAGAGACAGAGAGAGGATGGATCATGCTCTCTATCTGTTGTGCTTCCTTTTTACTCTCTGTTCCCTTTCTGCACTGATTGCAGGTGATAGTCCAGAGGTCTCTCTCTGCCAAGAACCTTTCCCATGCCAAAGGTGGATCGGTGCTGGGAGGATATCTGAAAATCTTCCCTATGTTTTTCCTTGTCATGCCAGGCATGATCAGCAGAGCTCTTTACCCAGGTAAGTCTTCCCATGTTCCTTGCCACAGGGCTTCGTATCTGCCAGGACCACTAATCCCACACAGGTCTGCCAGCACTTTTACATCTTAGGAACTGCTGTCCTGCAGATGTGTTCATATAGATTCCTGTTGTACCCTAGTGTTCCCACGCCCTTCCTCCACCTCCAGTTCTCCCACAGTGGTAGAAGTCAGTAGGAGTATCCATATGGGGCATATTTTCCATTGGGGCCATATAGCTCCATCCCTGTGGACCTTGCATCCATCTGTCTGAGGAAATCAGTGAAATGAAATTAAATACATGGAGCACTGAGGGCTGTCCTTCAGGTCCTATGGAAATACATTCATTAGGTATTTTGGAGAGTTTTAACAATCTACCACACAAATTCATTCAGTTACTTGTGGATTATACAAAAGAGCCCTCTGTTATCTCCCAAGGCACTCTCACTGCTGGTTTCTCCAGAACATGCCTATTCCCAGGAAGAATACCTTGGTTAGGAGGACTACTCTTGGAGGAAAGTGCTTGTCTCCCAGATTTCCTGAATAGGATTTAGTCAGCCTGCAACATCCCTGGGAACCCAGCCGACAGGTTCATGGAAACAATCTAGTTCCCACAAATGACAAATCATGAAGGATTACAATTATGCAACATCCAGGAGAGTTTTATCTGTGCCCTGAACAGAATTGCAAAATGTCATCTCAAAGCTTTACCTTTATTATAGGATGTAAAATACTGTTCAGCTCCCCTCATTGTAGCTGCATTCCAGCTGCACCTCTGAATTTATATGAAACCATACAAAGCATCAGGATTTGTTCCCTTTAACTAAACAACCTGTGGCTCAGTGGGGTTTACACTGCCTTCTTGTTGTTTTCCTGTCTTCTACAGATGAAGTGGGCTGCGTGGACCCAGACATATGTAAAAGGGTTTGTGGAGCTGCAGTGGGTTGTTCCAACATTGCCTACCCCAAACTGGTGATTGAACTCATGCCTGATGGTAAGAAACACACCTGGGGAGGTGTCCATGAGCTTTGCACGAGGGGGCCAGACTGCCCTTATCCTTCCCAAGGATGTGGAAATCTTACTGCAGTTACCAGACATCGGGATGAAAATACCAGTGCTCAGGGGCCCACGGTCTAGTGCTGATTTTCCTTCCCTCTTTTGGTCCCCCAGGGCTCCGGGGTTTGATGATTGCAGTGATGATGGCAGCCTTGATGAGTTCCCTCACCTCCATTTTCAACAGCAGCAGCACTCTCTTCGTTATAGACATCTGGCAGCGGATCCGCAGACAGGCTTCAGAGCAGGAGCTGATGGTTGTGGGCAGGTCCTTACATTTATTTATGTCTCGTTCCTCTCATCATCTGTTTTGACTGCAGCATTTAAATTCTTCAGGCTGGACTCACTGAGAAAAATCTGGTGCCTATAATATAGAGCAGGAACACAGCTTGGGAAAGAGCATTATGCTTTCCAGGTTCATCTTGGATAGACGTGGTCAGAGAGAAACACTGAGTGTATCACTGAGCTGGGTAGACCATTAGCTCTGCCTTCTCTAAACTTATTATAGATACTGCTTCAAATGTAGCTTTTAGAAAAGCCAAAGGTGCTCTGGGGTCATTGTCACCAGAGGTCTTTAAGAATATTATATAAGAATATTATGCATCAGACAGGAGTGATACATTGCAATTACTCCTGTTTTGTTTTGGGGTTTTTTTTCAGTGAAAAGTGCAAAGCTGATTCTCCCAGCTCTCTCTCTTGTTCAGCAATATGAGTAAACCTCTGTAACATACAGTGCAAAGGTGAGGGAGGGTTATAATATGCACCTGAGACCCCAAACCAATTTTAATAAGCAGAGACTGAGCATATTACCTGCTTGGAAAGGTGGCAGAAAGATTGTTTCCACAAGCTTCCAGCTCCTTCTTTCTGTCTCATCCAAGAGCAAGGTCACTGAAGATCATTTCTCTCTCTAGGACACACCAGGCTGAAGGGCTGGTTGTGGGTCCACTGCTGTTGTGGATCTCTCCTGCATGTCGACTGGCAAGTCTTAGCACAGCTCACTCTCAAGACCTTGAAGTTACCTTTGGGAATGAGTTGAATTACTTCCTAGAAGAGAACAATTTTCTCTTTTCCTGTGTACACAAGGAAAGGTTCCTGAGAGTGACCTTTGGATTTTTTTCTTAGGAAATCCTGAGAGTAACTGGGAGTGTGTTTTGCTGCAAAACTTCATTTTCAGGCGGACTCCACCACCTGCAGAGCTAACAGAGTTTTATCATCATCTTTCAGAGTGTTTATCCTCATTCTTGTGGTCATCAGTATTCTCTGGATCCCAATCATTCAATCAGCCAACAGTGGAAAGCTCTTTGACTACATTCAGTCCATAACCAGCTATCTGGCCCCACCCATCACAGCTCTCTTCATCCTGGCAATCTTCTGCAAGAGGATTAATGAGCCTGTAAGTGAAATGTCAACAACCAATTGATATGTGTATTTAATTTGATAAAATAAGTAAATATCTCTCCCCTCAGCACTTAGCCTTTGAGACTCTTTAAACTCAGAGCCAGTCCTGCTAAAGTGTGACAATGAGACAGCCTTTCCCTGGCGTGTGTTAGTGAATCTTAGCCCAGTCTCTAGTGTGTGTGTTTGCTTCCAAGAAGTCACTGCAAGTGGCACTTCTTGGCAGTCTCATTTGAAAGCACGAAAGAGAAGTTGTTCTGCAATTTAGGGATGATGTGTTAAAGTCTATTTAGAGAAATAGGAGGAGATTCTTGCACTGTTAGTGCTCTATCTGTCCCACATTCAAGCACAGAGAGAGAAAATGAGGATTTTTAACTGAAAAAAATCCCCCTTTGTTGCATGTCAGTGTGGATTTCCACCAGGCATGAAAAGTCTTGGGAGAGGAGAGGGAAAACTACAACCAAAGGTAACATGCAGTGACTTTTTCTTTGTGCTTGCTTTTCTCAGGGTGCTTTCTGGGGCCTCATGGTTGGGCTGGCTGTTGGTCTGGTTCGGATGATCATCGAGTTTATTTATAGCACACCGTCCTGTGGTGAGGAGGACAGAAGACCAGCTGTGCTAAAGGACTTGCACTACCTCTACTTTGCCCTCATCCTCTGTGTTCTCTCTGCGATTGTCATCGTCCTTATTAGTGTCTGCACCCCACCGATCCCTGAAGAAAAGGTAAGTGACTTGCAGTGACACCCTTTTCTCAGAGCCCCCCTTTGGTTACCAAAAATCTCTGAAATCTGCCCTTTTCTTTTCCTCCCATGGTTAAGAAATGGTGTGTAATGCATATGCTGCCAAGAAGCCCTTGCTCCTCAGCTTTCTATTCCCCAGGTCGCATAGTGTTAATGCTTCTGGGGCACTGAGTGCTTCAAATTGAGTGTGAGTTCCCATGCTGTGCCTGGAGCTGGGCAGACACCACAGCCCATCATAACTGGAATAGAAAGAAAAGAAGAAAGGGAAGGAGATGAAATTATATTACAGAGCACTGCTGAGGAGGAATTAAATATATCTAATTGTAGCATCTAGCCTGTTTCAGCAGAGCCAGCATCAATCTTGCAGGCAAACAAGATTAATATCTTTTGCAACATGGGCATTTAGGAAAATAACATTTTGTCCCAATGTGATCTCAATTAAATTTAATAACTTTGAGTGAAGCATAACTTTCTTTTACTTAGCACATTAAAATGGTGCAGAGTTGGGAGGTTTTATATAATAAGACCTTAAAGCAACTCTTCCCAGTCCCAAGTTTTAAAGCAGCTGCCAATATAACAAAACTGCCATCCACCTCTAAGCAAAGGTTACTGGATCGATTTAAAAGACCTATTTTTTCCTGTCTAACTGCATGCATTTTCTATCTGTTGCTTCCTCATAACCTGTAAAGCATTAACCAGTTCCGTCAATGTTTGATGGGAATGTTAGTGGTGTCAAAGACACCCCTCTCCTAAAGATTACATGAAAGCAGGTGCTCAGATAGAGGAGATGAGGGGAGAGAGAGAGTCTTTGTGTCTGCTTGGAGATAAACTCTCAGCTTTTATTAGCTATCAGAGGATCCACATGGGAGAGAGAAATACTGGCAAGGAGGCAGCATTAGTTCTGCTGCTTACGTTGTTCACTACTGCTCAGGGGTGGCCAGATGGTTGCCAGCAATTAATTACTGTGGTTTAATGAGTTCCCACTCATCATCTGACCTGTGATAACTAAACATGTGCAGTGCTCCCTGCCCACAGCAACAGCAAGATAAGATGCATTAACACAGCACTGGCGAATAGGGAGCATCACACTGACAGTCCGGGAAATGAAGAAACTGGCCACAGCACCTACAGGATTTTTGCTGTGACCTCAGAGGTATGAAAACATGTACAGCATCTTTCAGGAGGAGCAGTTCAGGATGAAGGCCCACTATAATAGAATTAGGGAAAGAGAGGTTATGATCGTAAGAGGTTCCTCGGAGGATGTTTTCAGTGGTATTTCTACTGAAATGTGTGAGTTTATAGGTGCTGGATATGAGGCACCTTATTTGAAATATCCTTCAAAGAGCCAAAAAGGTCAGGGAGGACAGGATTTTGTCTGAAACGGCTATATGTAGTTATCTCAGAGGAACAAAGGATGAGAGGGGCGGTGGCTGGCCCCCCAGGCACATCTGGAGAGCCAGAGAGAGGGGAGAGCTTGCTAAAGAGAACAGTCAAAGTGAAGGTGTGGGGTTTAAGCTGAGGTAGGAGACAGTGTTGCTGCCTGTCTGGCAGGAATCTGAGTGGCCAGCACTAAGACCAGCTTTTTTTATTTTTCTCAGTCAGACTCACCCCAGACATGAGTGCAGGTGTAGGTTGGGACCATCACTCTTGGTGGGGTGGTTTCTCATGGTGCCCTGCAAGCAGGGCTTGTCTCCTCATCTCCAGTGAGTCTGTGGCTGTGCTGAGGTGGCTCAAAGACAGAAGGAAAGGCAGGAGGTAGAAATCAGGGTGGACATGTCAGGCTCCAACTCTCTGGATAGAAACTGGCACAGGCCTTTGTGTTTGGCCATTATTTACCTCGAGTGGCATGGAAGTGGGCAATCCTGTGGGGAAGAGCCTGTATGTCCCCCTGATGGGCTGGTAGTGGGTGTCCTGGGTGAGGATATCTGAAGTGCCAGTGCTTCCCAGTCCCCTGTGTTAGTCAGTTCCCTTTGTGAGCCTCGGATATTTCTCCCATGAGGATCGCACAGGGCTAGTCCTGCTAATTCTTAACCGCAGTGCTTTGAGATGGAATGATGAAAGACATGGTATAGGAGCTAGGAATTGTGTCATTTGTTTTGTCAAGCAAAAAGAAAAGAAAAACAAGCCAAAAAGACAAAGCCAAGGAAATACAGTGATAGATCATACCTCAGCAGATGTAAATCAGCATAGCTCCATTGCCTTCAAAGAACAGGAACAGCTGTTGAGCACAGTTATGTCGCTTTACACCGGCTGAGGATCTACGCTGGACAACTTTAAGTATTGAGTCTCAATGCTTTTGAGATAGTAAATGGGCAAAAGGAGAAAAGAGATTTGTATCTGATGTTTTAGTGGTACAGCTAATGTTCCTGGCTTTAAATGAATTACAATCCGAGAACTGCAAGCTGTAGCATTTTCTCCTGCTGTTTTGGACGTTCTCCCATCCCTGTGGTGATTGATGCTGTGCTGGAAAACAAGTATGCAAGGAATTTGTTTGGTATGCTCCAGAGTTCATATGTCTTCATTGTAGGTAGTCCATATTGTGTCACGCTGTCCTTGAAAACCCTGCAAAAGAGCTTACAATTAAATTTGAGACTGTGAAGCTGAAACACAACTGTCAGGTGCCAGATGGCATTTTGGAACAGAAGGATTTATTCTAGTTTACGAACAACAAAAGAAAAACTTTGCTGAGTTCTTGCAAACTCCTTTATCCAAGGAGACTGTGAGGGTGAAAAGGGAGAGAAACAGCCCACAAAGCACAAATGCTAGACCGGCAGGTCAACTCCTCAGGTGTCAGGGCTCACCCAGACAGGCTGATGGATTGGCAATTCCACCTGATGTACTCTGGGGTTGAATTTTTTCCCCGTGTCTTGAGGTCTGGCTTCAGTAGCTCCTTTTGGTGCGTAGCCGAGGAGGAAAACCAAGCCCCCTTTGGCTGGCCTGACCTCACCCTGTGCACTCTGAGGTGCTGCAGCTGAAGCTCCTACAGCATCATTTAGTGCCACTGAGAGCCAAACTTGCTCAGCTCCTGTGGGAACCAGGCACTCACAGAGGAGCAAACTAAGGAGGGGACACAGGGCTTCCCAGGGAGTGTCCACGCAAGGCTTTGCAGTTGGGAGCAGAGCCACAGGGCTCCCCAGGACCCACCAAGCTGCTCCTCCCCACTCCCCTGCCCTTGGGCATGGTGGCCTCAGGCAGCATTTCCAAGGTCCAAGACAGTTATGCTGACACAGCTCCCCTCTCACCAATTCTTCTTATGCTTTTGCTTGCTTTCTTCAGGCACGCAAAACACCATCATCTGCCTCCCCCATCCCATCCCTTTGGAAGTCTGTGCCAGGGAAGCATAGCCAGCCCTGTGGAGGCCTCCATGGCCACACAGAGCTGCTGCTCTGCCCTTCATGTGTCCTTCTAGCAGTGGCAAAGAGGAGAAAGAGGGATCTCAAGGAATACAGTCAGCCAAAACCCACCACAGGAGAGCTTAAAGCTGGAGTGTTGGTGAGGTGCTTCACCAGGGAGCTCTCTGAGGTGGTGGTTTGCTTTCTTTGGCCATAATTGATGCACCAGCCCCTGGGTGGGTCAGTGGGATGATATGTCATGAGGTTACCTGTGTGCCTATACTGCTTTCCATTGGGAATTGCTTCCATCTGGTGGAGTCTGAGCCCCAGGTACACCCCAGCCCTGTCAGATTTTGCTATAGTGTAAAGGGAGAGTGATTCAGTGATGTGAGGGAAGAGAAGAGAAAAGAAAAAGTTTCGGAAATCTTTTAGTACCCTGAAACTTTGCTATGTTCCAGTGACATTTCCTAAGTGATTAAAAAAAAAAAATCCCTGAGAAAGATGAGGATCATCAAATCAAAGCAATTTAGCACATCATGACAAGAAAGATTAGCCCTGCCCAGTGCTCATCTTGGTTGAAAATGATTTAAATAAAGCTATAAATCTTCTGGAAATTATGCAACATTTTGTGTCAGCTGGAAACTCCTGCCTAGATCTGTGTGTGTAAAATTCAAAGATTAAACTCACGCTGCTTTGGAAGTGACCCATTTGAGACGTTCATTTCCATGTGGGCAGGGCAGGGAAGCAGCTGCTGCTCAGGCACACGTGTGACTTTGCCTGACCTGTTGTCACCACTGCCCCAGTGCCATCCTGCACCCCTCTGCCACGCAGCTGTGGGTGGAACAGGAGGACAGGCCAGTGGGCAGCTGTGTTTGAGAGGGATTGATGAGCGTGGTCCTTGCTGCCTGGCCTGGCCTGGCCAGAGCAGGCAGGGGTTGGGAAGCACTGATGCCCCCAGCCTCCTTGGTGTGCTGTGGTCAGCCAAAGCAGCCACAGGCCTGGCTTAAATCCAAAGCCCTGAGCCCCTGGGGTGGGTAACTCCACCCCACAGCTGCCAAAGGACCACTGAGAGGTTTGCAAAGTTGATGCCTCCTGTGCACTCCCTGCGTGCACTCCTGGGGAGGAGAAGACTTTCAGACTTGCTCTGGACTTTCAGACCTTTTTGCATTTCTAAAGCAAAGGAGGTTGCAGCCACAGCAGCCTGGCCAGGGCTGATCGTCCTCTGTGGCTTTGGATGGTTCTTTCACTGAAAGACTTCAGAGAGAGGTAATATCTTGTATTGGCCCAATTCTAGAAGTCTAGAATTGAAAACAAAATCTTCTAATGGTACAACTGCTGTCTGTGACTGTTACCAGAGAGATATCTTGGCTTATTTTTTTAATTTTTATTTGATTGATTTTATTACCCCTCCCCACTGGAGGGCTGCCATTCAGGATGCAGATCATCATTATTTCATGTCAATCATGTGAGCCTAATAGAGAGGAAGCTGCTTCTTCAATGTCTACTAAAAGGTTACTCCTGATAGAGACAGGGATGGAACAGGTTATTTAAAAAAATAGAAGGAAAGAAACTAGATGAATTCACACTTTTCCTCAGCTTTTTCATTCTGTTTGGATGGTACCACCTGTGCAGAAGGGAAGTGAGGGACAGTGGGAGATCATCCCAAATAGTTCTCTCAGCACCATCTTGGACCTGTGCTCCCCAAAGAGGGAGGTGACTGTCATGATGCTTTGGGACTGACAGGCAATAACTTGTTTGTTCTCTGTCCCACTTTGCAGCTCTCATGCCTGACTTGGTGGACCAGACACAGAAAAGCACCTGCCATTGACCTGAAAAACTGCAGGAGTGAGGCAGCACAGATCAATTCAGCCAATGGAGAGAACGACTTGGTCAACAGTGCAGAGTCAGGCGACAAGGAGGAGACAGGTAGGGTGATTGTCTGTGAACAGACACGCTCATGTGCATGTGAGGGCACAGCCAGGACCTCATGCAAGTCCCTAAAGCTCATGAGAGGCCACCTGTTGCATTTACTGGAGTCTGAGCTCGTATTTACAGGTACAGCAGTTATGGTTCTTGGTCCTCCCAGCATCACTTCATGTTACAATTCTCTAAATGGTTCAGAAGAGCTGCAAAGAAAAAAAAAAAAAGAAAACCCACCACTCAGTAAAGTGCTTTCCCTCCTCCTCCCTAGAACAAATGCAACCTACCCTGGTCCAGTTCTGCCCAAGTCACAGGCTGATTTTAGCACTCCAGGCCTGGACACTCAGCTGTTTGCTGGACTCCTTAGATGAGTTTAATGGGCACTTGGGAACATCCCTTGGGAGGGTGGAAGTCTGTGCTGCAGGGACACTGCCCCTCACCCCACTGACACTGGGGCTTTGTGCCATGACACTGCATCAATTTGTGTGCTTCACCAAGATGCCCCTGAGCTCCACAGCACTACTGCAGCCTTAGCCAAAGCAAGCAGCTACCAGTAGCGCTATGAAAGTCATGGCAGGCTCTCTAATTGCAACTTTCAGCATGTGAAAGCGGCATCCCTTCCTGTCCTCGTCATTGCTAGGACCAAACTCACCCAGTGATGCTGCCACAAGCTGTGTCAAAATAACACCGCGATCTGAAGGGACCGTGAGACCCAGGGAGCAGACCTGTGCACTTCGTGGATGTTTACAAGCCTCAGTTCTCTCTTTTACATAATGCCAGCAGTATCTTTCATCTTCCTTTAGGATATGAGGCATGGTTAAAACTCAGAGCTTAGATAGCTGTGTGTCCTGCCAAGGGTATCTAATAAAAAAGAAAGCAAAGGGTCAAATGAACTTAAGGAGTCGTCAGGAGATAGAACAGTAGCAGGAGATGCTACATAGGCAAGTTCTTTTCAGAGTGGACAGAGCTTTATTCTGCAAATCTATTTAAAACTGCAGCTTTCTGGTTTTCAGCTTAACCTTCAAAGGTTACAGAGCAGAAACCTCAGAATAAAGGCACATGCACAAGATTTCTTCACTCCTTCCTTTCGCTGGTCAGTCCAAAGGACACTGGTACCAGTTACAGTCAAGCCAAACAGAAGTGTACAACTAAAGAAAACTCTTAATATTTTTTTTTTGACCAGTAGAATAAGTTTTGGGTTGACTGCAGTCATTCAGCATTATTTATTAGTTCTTATCAATTCCTTTTTCACTTAACTAGCTCAGATTTTTATAAACAAGTGTCTTGGTACTTTGGTAATTAGTAATGATGGGGAAGGAAATGCGAAACACAGCAGTTGACAGTTTAATGAGTTTTTTTTCAGAGTAACACCTTTTTTCAAGGCCCTATGACATCCTGCATTTCAAAAAAAGGTTATATTTGGAAAGAACAGCCACTGAAATACGCACAGCACCAGGCTGACAATTAAAACACACACTTCACCTGGCATGTCATGTGTAATAAACAAGCCAGGATATCTCTAAATGGACCATCATGCTGTCAGGAATGTTTGAAAGTGGATGGAAGCTGGGTTGGGGAGGAGGGGGAAAAGGTCTGTTAATTAACTAATGAGCGATTGGTGTTGCAATCAACTGACTGTAATCAGGCTGTGCTGTACATGGTTGAGGGATAAGTTTCCCTTTCCCTTTCTCTTTCCCTTTCCCATCCTGATATTGCATCTCCTACCCCAGGTGCCTCTCAAACCCCACTGCAGATTGGCTAATGGACCTCCAAACTAGTGGGAAGAAGGAGGGAAAGTCCCAGTAGGTTCTAACACCCATTTTTTGGTCTGTCTCTCGCAGCAGCCAAGCCTCCCTGCTGGAAAATGATGTATTTGTGGTTCTGTGGTCTTTCCACCAGCCCCACGCCCACCCTGTCCCAGGAGGAGAGAGCTGCCCTGGAGCAGAGACTCACCAGCATTGAGGAAAAGCCCCTGTGGAAGACTGTTTGCAATGCCAATGCTGTTCTCCTGCTGGCCATTAATGTCTTCCTGTGGGCATATTTCGGCTGAGGTGGGGTCAGGAAATGTGTGGCTTTGGTTTCTCTCACCTTCCTGTCTAAGCTGGAAGCATCAGGTGACAGAGCCCCTGGTGATGGTCCCTGGAGGGACCCACTGGCACTGTGTGGCACAGCCCTTCCCTGGAGGCACTGCTTGCTGGGAATGACTGCAGGGCTCAGTTTCCCCATAGGGTGAGACTAAGACTCAACACTGGTCATGTCTGGGATGTGGGCCAAGTCTGGAGGTCTGGGGTCCAGTTTAAAGTTGCAAAGCCGAGCCCAGCAAGGAGCAAAGGCTTTGGAAAGCCCAGCTACGGCTGGGTTCTCTCTCAGGGCTGACTTTGCACCGATGCATTTGGGGGAAGGACTTCTGGTTTACACTGGTGTGCAGAATGAGACTTAAACACACTCTGCAGCTTTTTTATATGGCTAAAATTCAAATAGGGTCAGTGGGGGACCACTGAATTAGCTCAGCAGTGACAACCTTGGCTCCCCAGCAACCTCAGGATGTGTGTTGGACCCCTTCCACCCCACCCCTCCTGCCTTGCTGGCATCAGCAGTGGGAACAGGGAGCTTCTTCCTGCTTCCCGAGCCCCCCATCCTGCCCACTCTGCTGTGTGACAGTGGGTCTCACAACAGCCCCAGCCTGTTTGCTCACCAGGCTGATGCTGCCCCTTGACAGCATTACCAGCAATAAAGGTGCCTTAGTAACCCAGCTAGTCCTGACTGGGTTATTGTGGTGATCTGTCCTGCACTGACACACGAAGGGCTCCCTGGGACCACGGTGACCCGGCTGTCTCAGGGAAAAGAAATATCCTTCCTTGGGGCCTGATCCAGGGCCTCGCTTTCTTGAGCAAGTTCGGGCTTCTCTGACCCATCCTGATGCCACATGTGGCATGTGGCACAGCCATAATTTTTTAAACCATAGAGAGACAGCAGTAATCCCTGTTAATATCTGTGCCTGGTGGTTAGGATGCTCACCTGGAGAAGGCTAAAAATGCCCACAGGCATGTGATCCTGCACTCCACCATCCAAGGGACATGTCCAGGTCACCAGGCATGGGCTGTGCAGGGAAGAGAAAATGAGTCATGATTCATCAAGGAGAGAAGAAACAAGGCTCTGTTTCCACCTGGCTCAGGAAGCCCAGGTCATGGTTCCACTGCCTGTCCTCAGTGTGGATGGAGGAGACTGAATTGGCCATGCAGGATGAGGTCTGTGCTGGCTTTATGCAGGTCAGTATAAGCATTTGCTTATTCTAAGAGGAAAAAGTAGATATCCCTTGAACAAGGGAGATCTCAGCCCCATCGGTTGCCCACCCATTCCTGGGGAAGAGGAATACAACACAGAATTTGTTCTGCCTTTCCACTCTTCGGTTTCCATCAGGTAGTGCCCAGATCAGAGGGTGCCTCAAAACATTTAGAGGATATCAAGTTACCAGCTGTGATTAAGAGCTGGTAAATGTCTAATAATAACAGGTATGTTTTTAGTGCATTTAGAAATATCGGGGCTCTCACCTCCTTGCCTAGAGCCATGAGGTGCTGAGTGCTCCTGAGCCACAGACACCCTCAGTGGCTCCATGGCCTTATTGGCTTTTTTTGGCCACACATCTGCTAAAGCCATGGGGAAAGCAATGCAGGACAGGATGAGCAAAACTGGGGCATTTTTTTTTAAACACTTGAGATTATTTTTTTCCCCCAAGAAAAATTCAGTTTTGCAGAGAATAGAACTGAATTTGACTAAGTTTTTGGGTTTGGTTGTTTTTTGTTGTTTTTTTTTTTTTTAATGGCACAAACATTTTTGATCTTTGGTTATATGATGTTGATTTCTTCCCCTCCCCATCTCACCTCCTGGGCCCTGGAAGATGAAGTTTCCTTTAAAATGCTGATGTCTATGTCAGTTAAAGTAATGTTGCCTGAGAGCTGTGACTGCATCTCTGAGCTTGGCCCTGAGAAGGAATGGAGACATCCGCACTGCCAGATGCAGCCAGCTGTGCACCCCACAGGAGGAACACATTTCATTGGTAAATTTATTTGACTTACTGCTCTGCTTTGAACCACTGAAGTGAAACAAAAGGAAAAAGAATTATTGGGGAGGGGGAGTCTGAAATGTTTCACTGAAATAAACCAAAGCTGTCTCAAAAACGTCCTGACCTTTCCTTGTGTTTTCAAGGAAAGCAACGTAATTAGCCAAAAAAAAAATAATATTTAAAACCAAATAAAAAAGATCTATAAAAGAAAAAAAAATTTTTCCTCCTGGTTGAATATTGAGGGTGGGGTGAGTTTCCTTCTCGTGTTATTCTTCATTTCAGCCCCTCTGCTCTTTCAGAGCCGGGGCTTTGGCGATGACGGGCTCATCCGACGGCGGATGCGGTGTCGGCGTCGGGATCCTGGGAGGCTTTCCTGGGGAGCAGGCTGTCATCGCCCCGGGAGCACCGAGCAGCTCCTCACAGCACGGGATGGATTGCAGCAGCCTAACAAGAACACATCGCTCTCAGGGCTGCAACCAATATACGAGTCCATTGGCAGCAGATGTTATTAATGACGCCAATACATATTTTCTTATTAATCTTCCATACTAGGCTCGTGTCTATCTGCAAATGATTATCATTCATTTTCCTGACAAATCTATCAAGATCATTTATTACTGTTCGGCAAAGGATCTTCTTTTAAACAAAGATTAATAACATTGCATTTTATCTGGCTGGCTGAGCCAAAGGAAATGAAATTAACAATGAACCCTACAAACATGTCATCACTTTAATTTACCGGAAAATATTTTAAAATGTTATTTAAAACAATGTACGCTGTGGTGGGCACAGTTTATTACAAAGGAAAGAAGTGAAACCACATGCATTTTAGCAGGGTGGAGAGTAAACAAACAGGGCACTATGTTTTCTCTGGTTCCTGGGCCAAGGAAGGAGCATCACCCACAGGCTTCCTGCCATGCACAGATGGGCACCTGCCCAGGTGAATTGCAGCTGGAAGTCACTGTTTCTTGGTTAAAGTGGCTCCTACCCAGGATCACAAGCTCTCATCCCGGCAGGGAGTGCTGCCCTCCCTGCATCCCTAAAAAGGGGAACTTCACCAGGGTGAAGCTGGTGGGGAGAGGAGGGCACATGTGGGCTGAGTACCAGCACCCTTCTGCATTTTTGGTCCCTTAGGAAGAAAAGAAACAAACTCATTAAATTTACATGTTTTAGTTACCTTTCTTCTGCACCCTCTTCTTACTGTCCCTTACCTTCATTTCAGCAAAATAGTAATAATAATAATAATAATAATAATAATACCAAAGTACCTATCAGAATCCCTTTGCTACTTTTACTGCAAATAATAATGCAAAAACTTCATATCAGCTTTGCTTTTGCATTACTTTATTTATACCCGTGAACCTATATTCTGAGCCCTGTTTTTGTGCAGATACTCACCATTGTCTCTCCACAGGCCTTTTCCCATATGCCTGGCTCTGGGCTGTGTCACCTCTGGCAATGGGAAATTACTGCTCTTCCCTGCCGTGGGAGAAGGAGAAGGTTGCTTAAAACAATTTTGAATTACGCAGTCAAGAAGTGTTTCTGCTAGAGGTAAAAAAGTCAACTTCCTACCTTCATTGGACTCATTTTATCTTACCCAGATACCAGGTTGGGAGCAGTGTTTTTAAACCCCAGACAAAGGAAAATAACCCTGCTAACTTCACACTGGAGAAGTTTCAAAATGCTGACATATCAGCAAGAGGATTTCCAAGTGTGCATTTGTGTATTTCTGCGGAGCAGCAAAAGCACATGTACTAAACTGGCTGGTTTAACCACATATTTCATTGCTACATAACAAAGTATCCTGGATTTCTTTTGTAATTAAAAAGTCATCAGTGTAGCACAGGTCTTGAAAAATTAATGACAAATAAGACAAACCTGAATATACCCCAAAGCAGGGTTTGGCTCCTCTGCAGATTAAAAGGAAATGAGTTAATAAGAGAAGAAGGATGCCCCTCTGTTAAAACTGGAGCTGTATCTCCAGTGACATTGGGGACACTCTGTAGTTTGATTTGAGAGCTCAGGCTGCACATGTCGAGGCCATACATACCAAAGCAGGACCAGATTCTGAACTTCTAAAAGGTCTAATCTGCTACTTTTACCTGGCATTTACTGGTAGAATTTGTGATGTTTGACTGAACAATAACCACAGTGCCCGTGGCAGAACATCTCTGTTTATTCCTTTATTATGTTACCAGTTCAGCCACCTTCTTTTTAGCATCATTGTAAATCCTGGCACAAAGACTGCAAGCTAAGAAGAAACGAGTTTCTGGCTAAGGTGTCCTAAAAGCTAAATACTCATTACATGAAAGAAAAAAGGGTCTGCACCTTACTTCTGGTGTGACTGCATTCTGCTCCAGCTTTCAGCTGCTGGATTTCATCAAGCCCCTTCTGTTCATGAAGCACTTGTCTGTTATGAACTTAACACCACATAAATAAAAATCACAGACAGTGCATGCAGAGAAAAAGGGCTTTATAATCATGGAAAGGCAAAAAAGGGGATAAAGCCAAAAGGAAGTGCCAAAGGACAAAATGGAGTGAATGCAAAAACTAAATTCAAGCCTCTCCTCTCACAGTCCTCTACATACATTTAATGAGGTATACATTTATTTTCCTCATTTCAGACTAATGCCAGCATAATGTAGGAGGTCCCATCCAACCTCCAGGATTCCCCAAAGTCAGGGATGAACATTCTTTCTTTTATTTTCCTTGAAGAGTAAGAGCGATATACAGCGTGCTGTGAGGGCAACACAAGGAGCAAGAGATGAAAGTGATTTTTTTTCAGAACAGATATAATGTTGGTGTCACAGCAATTTGAGATTTCTGTACAACCTCCTCTGAAGCAGCTGAACATGAGTGAAGAAGCCAGTTGCTGAGCTCCTGCCCCGACACTGTGTTGCTGTGGTGGCACTTGGCACTCTTCAGAGTCTGGTCAGATCTAAAGTCCTTCAAGGGGAGAAGGGAAGACTGTGGACTTCCAGTGGCTCTTTGATTCCTGATCTGGGATCCCATATCATACTTGAAGCCACCTTCATGCCTTCCCTCCCTTTGTCTCAAAAGCAATTTCCAGCACCCCTGTGTGTCCCTCTCCATCACAGCACAGGGGGGATGTGATTTAAGCACGTGCCACCTGGCCACAGGCAGGCATCGAGGTATCCGTGTGCCATTCCAGCACAGCCCAAGATTCCATCAGCAAAAGCTGGAATACCATGCAGTGCAGTATTACAGATCAGCTGGCCAAGCAGGACCAGATGGCAACACCATGTCAAGGACAACAAACAGTTATT
This sequence comes from Lepidothrix coronata, assembly GCF_001604755.1. Taxonomy (NCBI): domain Eukaryota; kingdom Metazoa; phylum Chordata; class Aves; order Passeriformes; family Pipridae; genus Lepidothrix; species Lepidothrix coronata. The sequence goes on from NW_016690192.1 coordinate 523,062, forward strand.
AAGTTGTCAGACTCTGAACCAAAGTCAGCCTGAGCTGCTGAGTTCGTGCCATTTCTGTGCACAATTCCCAGGAATAAGCTGTCTCAAAGGACACTGCAGAAAGGCTCCTGGAGAGGACACTTGAACAACTCTCTGTGGGCCACAGGGTGTCCCCCGAGGAGCCCCAGTGCCACAGGAGCTGGGCTGACAGCACTTGGGATTTTGTACTGGGATGGGGATCACCAGGGACGATTCCCCTGCCACTCCCTGGTTTAGACGAACCCAGCAGGCTTTATTTCTGAGTGTGTGTGGGAAGGACCAGCGTAACCATTTTAAGAAACCTTTAATTATTGCTGCATTTGTTCAAAACAGGAACATGTTCAGAACGTTCAGCTGTGACTCGCTCCTGTAGTTCCACAAATGCAGCATTCAGTTTAATATGTGAGACTCATAACCAGCTCACACAGTGCAATAGTTCACTTCAGTTTGAAGAAAAAAAAAATTCTGCTGGAAGCACAGGCAAGTAGCAGTGTCAATTTTTCATTAACCTACAGCCACTGTCTCTGTAGACTTACAGCTATAAGTAAGATTACTGTTATAAATTCTTCTGGTCCCTAAGGGGGGGGGGGACAAAAAACTTCTCAAAACTTTTAAGGTCATTAAAAAAAATCCACCTTTAAATTGGAGGTAGTTTCAGTTTACTTTCATATTTCAAAATCAAATCTTAGCTTCAGCCTCACATCAAAGCAGAAATGTCAGTCGCTTTGTTTCTACATCTCCTGTGAAAGAAGTTCCAGCTTATACATGAGCTGAATGCCAAGTAAATAGATTTTCCTTGGGAACAAAGGCACCTTTTTTTTTTTTTTGGTTTGTTTTAAACATATGTAAATAGAGTCCCAGAAGCTGAGCTGCCTGTCACTTCAACCAGGTTTACACTCATGTCACTCCAGCTGGTTATTTCTGACCGCCCTTAGGTCACGACTGCAGAAGTTTCCCTCCCCACTCCTCCACACAGTCATCTCCAGCAGCCGCTCATGCCCTTTCCTTCCAGTCCCACACCTCAGCAAAGGGGAAACAGATTAATATGGATTCTTTTTTTTGCTAGTTCCTTATTCTTTCGGGTTTGTTTGTGGTTTTTTTGGTTTTTGTTTTTAAACTCTAGTTACAGAATCCCAGAAATACTTTGGCCCTGTGAATACTTTGGGCCTCTGTCACAGACACCAAGATGGTTCTGAGATCTCTTGGCAGAGCAGAGCAGGTACCTGGATACCACCAGTGACCAGTCGGGGCTGTGCCTACACACCAGGCATTTATTAAAGACTGATGGCACCTATTGGTTCATGGTCAAGATTATGGGGGCAGGGAAGAAACAGGAAGGGATTGATAGAAAAATGACTTTTTGTTGTTTTGGGTTTTTTTTACAGGAAGGCACCATCAGCCTTGAGATTTCTCTTTTCAGTACCAGGCATTTAAAGAGTGCAGAGTTATTTTCCCCAAAGCCAGGGGACACCAAAGAGGAGTATGATCCCTTCACACACCCATCTTCTAGTACTCTTTTTTCTTTTTTTTTAATTTAAACTAGCAGATCAATGCAAAATTGAGCACTTAATGCTTGTCATTTCCAAGTGGTTCGGGTTATATCTTAATCTTGAGCACTTGTTTTGGGTGTAATACTGGGTAGCACCAAGGGATGCATCACTTTAAAGGCTCTGCATAAGCCGCAATTAAGGAAAATCCTCAAGCACACGAGAAACCTCAATTTTGATTGGCCACGTTCCCGTAACTTATTGATAATTCAAATCACTCGAGTATTATTCAGTGTTTTCCTTCTCCCTGCTTTTTTTTATCTCTTGACAAGTTTACAAAGAGAAGAATGGAGCTGAGCTGAGCTGCATTACATCCAATATGCTGCCTACACAAATGCCAGAGAAGCTAAATGAACCCCAGAACATATGGCACTCTGCTGACAGAGCTCCGAAACTGGTTCTGCATGAGCAACAAGGAACATCTTGAAGCGCACAAGACATATGTGTTTTAGGAAGAAGATTGAAGTGTTTCATAATAAAACAGGACAAAGTGAAATACAAGTGCTGTATAAAATTTTAATTAAAAACTGGTTTTACCCCTCAACGTGAATATACAATATGTTTCCCAGATGGATTTCATATTTAAGTATTATCCAAACCAAAAACATAAATGAGACAAATAAAGCCTTCAGAAATGGCACAGAGGCTAAAATGTATGTAAACACTAGATGACTGTGGTGAAAACAAGGCAGGCAGGGAAAGCAACCTATTAGCAAGTGTTTACTACTGGAGTACTGAATGAAACAGTTCCTACAACTATAGTCTTAGTACAACACAATTAGCTAAACATTCAAAAATTCAAGTCAGTGTAACAATACAAACACAAGCAGTAGAATTCACCACCGTTCAGTGACGTAAATGGTGCTTTTGTTACTCATGAGTTTCACAGGTTATTTTCTACACCGATAATTCATGGTATAGAAATGCATAATTCATGGCATACCAAGCATCAAACACTCTCAGCATCTCCCTTGCTCTCAGCCTCCCACCCCACTCTATGTGAAGCTCTGTTCACTCCATGGCATCAGCTCTACAGGGTTACCCAAACACCTTCTTATCAACCAAGAGGGGGGATGTTTTGCAACAGCAAACTTCTTTCCTTGGAGAGGTGAGAAGGTGGCTCAGATCACCACTTCTCAGGCTGCAGAGTTCTCTCTGCTAGGTCAGAAGCAATCACCCAGAATTGAAGGGAAATACACATGAAGAAAAAGCACAATCTCCACATAGATCAAGCAAAGGGAAAGATTACAGTTCCTTTATGTTGCCATCCAGACAAATTATCACCACACTTCAGAGAATTTCTCACTGAAGACAAACTGGGAACAAACTGCATGTCTTTGGCAAGCCAACACTGATAAAAGGAGCTACAGCCACATCTTTTACGGGCTTTGGTTGATGTTATTTTGAATTCCATGGGGAAAGCAGCAGAAACCAATGCAATCAAGGAGGCTTGTGCCTAATAGTTCACTGTGTAATAGAAACAGGACTATCAGGTGTTCTCAATCACTTCTCACAATGCTGGTTTATTTGCTGAAACTGAAAGGAACTGGGCAAAGACCAGTTCTCTGCTGCTACCAGAGACCATCATTTAAGCCAGACATCCCTCCTGTCAGTGAGGTAGCTCATCAAGATCAGCCACAGAAGTGCTGTTCTCTCTTAGCTTCAAGTGCTTTCACTGGAACCAAGAGGCTAAATTTCATTGATTCAAAAGTTTCCTCAAATTCCTTGATTACTAAACAAATCTCTTGAGATATTTTCAGCATCCTGATAATGAACACCCCACAACTACTGAAGTAATAACACCATGACCTTTCCTATGACCCAGAGATTCTGCATTACCAGATTTATACAGTAAGTGACCATTGCTAAATGGCTGAGAATTTCGTTGCATAGCTCAGTTGTTTCAGAAAAGATTTCAAGCTTAAAAATTAGGAAGAGAAGAATTATATACTAATTTATTCGTTGCATACAGACTGAAAAAGCAGAGATTCCTTCCAACTTACTTTCTCTGACAAACCTATAGCACAACACACAAAATTTTCCACTGACACGTTGCTCACACCATTGCATCCCTTGTTCCCGGGTAGAGGATGAGAACAAACCCTCATGTTAACAGAGAGATGTTAATAGTGCTGAGTAGTACACGTAGCAAACAGCACTAAGATATCAGGATGAAATAAATAATTTATAGTTAACCCCCCCTCCATATCATAAGAGCAATCAGTATGAGTATATGAACCCAGATCATGCAGGAGACAGAAGTTGAGCAAGATACCAACTGTAAAGATTAGCTCCTAAAAGCACATTAGTAAAGCAGTTCATTATCTTTTTCGGCCCTCTGATCAGGATAGAAATCTATTAAATCTGATTAAGACTTGTTTAATAATTGTCTGATTAAAACATAATAAACCTGGGAAAATTAAAATAAAGCCTTTTTAGTAACCTGGAGATGAGATGGGACTTCTCAGCCAGGCTTCCATAAAATAATTTCTTTAACATTCACCTCAGGATCCCAAAGCACTTCACAGTCATTTAATTAAGCTTCAACAGAGCACAAACTCCCTATTTTACAGCTGAGGTAACAATGAGAGGGAGTTTGGAAAAGACTATTTAATACTGAGCAGAGCTAAATGTTCTGTTATTTTACCCCAAAAATAGATTCCCAACACCTACAGGTAGATTTCTTTCTCCTCCCACAATTTTGTCAGCATCTGAAGTAACAGTAAAATTCAAACGTGATGCACAACCTAAAGAACAGCCCTTGTCACTTCCCAAGCCGCTCAGCATTGGAGTATACACACTGTTTCCCATCTATCTTACAAAGCTGTTCCCACTACTCCAGCAATCCCTATGCCTCTTGTCCCCAGTGGACCAATTTAAGCTTCTCTTCAGTTGAAAACTTAGATAAGGCAAATCATTAAAGTGTTTGACATTTCTGCCTTTAATCCACAACAGGTCAATGACCGAGTGATTTCCAAAGCAACTACTACTCAGCAAAGGATTTGCATTTCTACTGAAGGCAGGCAAGTCGTTTGCCTAAAGCCACCCCAAGATCCTAAACTATACCAAGTCAGTCACAGGAGAGATGGAAGGGAACAAGTAGAAAGCAGGGTCTGACTTATTAAAATGACAGTGATAAAATTTTGCACTGGTTGCATCCTGCAAGCATCACTGTATGCTGAACAGCATTTGGTGAGAATGCTCATGGGTTGTTATAAGTTGGGGAGGGCAAGAGAAAGACACAGACTCTACAGAAAAACACTAATTCGCTCTTAATCTAGCCCATTATTTCTAGATTTGAGTAGGCAGCTTTCCTTTAGGAGGCAAAATGACAGGGGTGGAATTCTGCCATCCCACTGTCACTAACAACTTTGTGGATGGCAAAAGATAAGGAATGAGCATAGAAAACGCTATTTAAAGCTCCACTTAGGAACCTAGAAATTTGCATTTGATAGGAGGGATTTAAATTGTATTAGAAGGCAAGGTGCACTAAACAATTACAGTTTATTACTGTGTTGGTTCACTGCCTGAACCTTCACTTATCACATGCTGCAGTAGCACAGGAACAGCCGTGCTCGTGTGTGTGTATTAATGGCAGGGTTAGCTCAGCAAACAGGGAAGGGGCCAAGTGCTTCTGAAAACAAAGTGGCTTGCAGATTTTATGGACAGATTGGAGTAATTTGGGTCTTAAGTCACATTTCAGGGAAAAGTTTTCCATCAACCAAACTGGATTTCCAGCACAGCACTTGGAAGAGAACACTCTTTGCTGTATCACGGCGTATAAGCTGTGGAATGACTGACCCAAGAGAGAAACATATCCTGCAGCAGCTGATTCAGAGAGACATTATACACACCATCTCCCCTCACAGCTGGACCAGGGCCAAACATAGAGTCTGTCTGCTTCATTTGTTGTTATGTTGCATAAGAAGGCTACCCTGAGAATATTCCTACTGGTCAAAATTCAATAGATGACACTATTTTCTCCCATCTATTTTTTACCTTTGCTGAAAATGTTTTCATCTTTGATGAAAACCGAAAGTTGACATATTACTATATGCTTCCTTTCTTTAGTTAGGGGAATTAAACAGATACACCCCAGATTCTCCTATGGACCCCTTGAGAACACTACTCTGCTTTTTCGCAGTGGCCTCCAACCTTCCTCATCTCCTCCTTATGTCTCGAATTCATGGCAACCTGTGTCCTTACTCATCCATACAAAAAAAACCCCCAAAACAAAGCTTCAGCATTCAGGTTTTCTTGCACATCAAACAAACAGGGACTAAAATCTGATGGATTACTGGGGAAGGAAAAATCGAACAGGTTTTCTATGTCACAGAACTAGATTAGGTCAAAGGGGAGCAGCCAATCTTCAGAAGACTGTAACTTCTACTTGACTGTGAGACTGGGAAGGGAATACACAGAGAATATTGAATCAAACTGCAGGATACCATAAGACTAACACTGAATATTACAGCTCAAACACAAACAGGAAACTGCAACAACCTTTAGATTTTAATAGATTACTTTTAAACCAAAAGCTTGGAAAGTATCTCTCAGAATCTGCCCTACCTGTTTAGGATCCATTTCAATATACCTTTCCTGAACAGCAAGAAAACTATTCCTTTATGGACCAATAGGGGATCACAGGAATAGGCCCATGAACACCAGGTACTGGTAGAACAACACTCCATGGCCACCAGGGGCACAGCTTGGGGAAGTTTTACTTTTCACTTCATAGAATGACTCCACACTTCTCCACAGCATAAGACTGTGCAACTAATGCCCTTTGAAAGCACTAATGTGCTAGATGGCATCAGGGACAGGAAGTTATCAGTGTTAATCCACTTCAACTGCTTTAACAGTTACAAGGAATAGAAATGTCTATATGTGAGACACTTCCTCTGAGAGTCCCCTTTCCTGAAACAGAAGCACACAGCCTTTCAACGTGCCTTCCCACCAGCATAATTGCTCACCAACTGCTTTCTCAAATCAATTATGTTGTCTCAGCATTAAAGGACGGAAGGCAGAGTAGACCAACTTTTTGTTTATCTAGGCATGCTGGCAGGTTACAGTCATATGTTCTGCCATCTGTACTCCCAGCTTTATCCTTTATCCAATCAAACAGGTAAAATGGCATCGGAGAAACTGAATCTGTTCGCTCAGACAGGGAAGGAGCCAGAACAGGCATTTGTTTTTTCCCCCATTCTGAAAGGAAGCGGGAGATGGACACTCTTGCCCTTTTAAAACATTCTGCTTTTCAAGAGATGGGCAATTTGCCCTGGTCTGCTAATGTGGGATCTGCTCAATGCAAGGCTGAAAAGGTTCCATCCCCAGGGAAAGCATCGAACTGCTGATGAACATTTGGTGGCCTTTAGCAAAAACGAAGCGATTTCTGCCAACAGGATCCCAGCAGACTGGGAAGGACAGGCTCCAAATTAGGTGGGATTGTGATGCAGGAATTTCAGAAGGCCTGTACAGAACACAAGTAGCTTGCTCACTAGCTCTAGTCTTTCCCCCTGCACACTCCTTTGTTATTCATAATTTTTAAAATTACAGGTAAATTGGCAAATGTCATGGCTGCATTCAGGACAACCTGGAAACTTTCAAATGCAAAGGGTGTGTGAAGATGACCTTTCATCTGATACAAAGACTGCTGGGCTGGGTGGGTTTCTTTTAAAATTTCACAGTATTAGAATATTTGTTGCTAAAGGTGCTTGAAACCACTTCAAAAACATGCCTTTAGGTCCTACAGTACCAGCGTTTCTGCCCTTCTCCAAAATAAACAATTCAAAGGCAATCTTCTAGAACACAATTCCCTTTGTCCCACATGGGTCGCTTTTAAAACACCACTCACATTCACCCTCCCCTTTAGACCCCCTCTCTGACCACTAGCATTGGTTGTTTCTTCAATCAATTCTGTTTATGTTACTAAATAGTTTTAGTTATTTAATAAGAACTGGCTGCAGCTGAAACCTGAGTTGATGTCAGACAGGAATGTCCAGCAGACCTATTAATCTTCAAATGACTCTGTTTTCATAGTCTCAAAGGAACAATACCATCTTGCTTAACCATAGAGGGGCTTGATTTTTTGTTCCTTTGTTTTGGGGGGTGGATGTTAATGTCAACACAGGCCAAAACCCCATTTTTCCAACCATATGCCCAACCATAATGGCACCTTAAAAATAGAGTAAAAATATTCTTATATAAAAATAGGTTTAGTTACAAATGTGAACACTGCGTACTGTGCATTTTCAGGTGAGTTGCTATCAGGAATGTGTTTTTTGGTCTGAAACAGTGCCAGCAACTTTTTGGTACATGTTTTTGTATATTTTTCCGAGGCTCTCTTCAAAGATCGCTCTGTGAGGCTTGTCTTTGTACACAGCTGCACGACTGGACCAGTATTCACCATTATCCAAGTGAACAGGAGCGTTCTGCTGCACTGGTGAACTGTCAAAGGAAAGAAGATAAGAAACAAGACATGGAAGAGGAATCAGAGGCACAAAACCGGCAGAAATACAAATGCAGAGCTGCTAAGCACATATTACCTTGTACAAACTGAAACAAAAACTGCACTGCAGCTACCTCTAAGAAATGGGAACCACAAGTTATTCATTCACACAAATTCTCCCCCACTTACCTGACTATGCTTTATAAAGCCTCCCAAACAGAAAGAGAATTAATTTTCTGAGAACATGCAGTAATTTTGCTGTATTTTTGCAGGCTGTGTGACTAGGCAAGAGCAACACAGTAGGATTTTTGTGTCCTTTGAAGGTTAAATTGTAACCACAAGGAGCTATTTCAATATGAAGACAATCTATCAGGGGTATATTAAATTACCATGGTTGCAGCTGTAAAGTGCTCTATCGGAAGCGTCTTGGAATAAGTATTCTACCAAATACATTATGATATAGTGGCAATCAAGTGTTCCTTCCACACCCCATCTTCTGTGTCACTGTTTTAATACTAAACACAAATACAGGCTCATCTTTCAGTTGCTCTGAGAAATTATTTCCTAGACCCATGAAGTGAAATTTATACTCTGAAAGTCATTACAAAACACTGACAACTCCGAAGCGTTCGTATCTAAGCATCATGACTATTTGCCTCCTCTTGATACTTTCAAAACAAAGGATTGTGTCATATAATTAAATGAGCAATTTCCTTGTAATAAAGCATGAAACAAGTAGCTCAAAAATCATCAGCAAAAAATGACTACTGAGGTGACATATTTCATGTCTGCTCAGAGATTTAGGCACTGAAGACACTTAAAAATTAGGACTGAGTTATCTTCAGCCTTTTGCAAATGTTCTCAGTTTGGGAAATGAAATTGGAAGTGTGAAGCTTACAGTGACCATCTTCACTCAGGAAATGGATTACATTTTACAGGGAAGCTTTACAGTTTCTTATATACATATAATTTATTAATGATAGTGTCTTTTATGCTCAAAGCAGTACTTAAAACTTTGTCCTCAAGTTAATATCAGCCCACATATGTGACAAAATTGAAAGAAACCTTATGCCAAAGGACCCACGAATACATTTGTACCTCACTGCATCAAAACACAAGGTTTTCACTTCAAGAATGGAAAACAGTGAGGGAAGAAGAGGAAAATATAAGATTAGTTTTCTAAATTCATATCCCTGACTTTCCACTGTCCCATGAAAAGCAAAAGAAGGAATAGCTTTTGCTTTTATATTTCTTACATTTAAATAGTAGGGTGATGCCAACCTATACCAATGAAAACAACAAGACTTGTGTGTGGTTCCAATACTAAAAAGGGAGAAAGGCCACTTTCACACTTATTTAAAAAATCTCCAACATTTAAAGTCAGTCAATATCATGAAGCAAATTAAAACTGTTTATCGTCCCAAGTCAACTGTGCTTCACAGTTTGGACACAAAGAAACCAACACACCAATCAGTAAAATCAATACAGAAGTTATACAGGCCTATGTGAAATGCAGACAAGTCAATACCCTGGGGACTCATCAACAACTGAAGTTTCACCTCCTCCTTTCTGCAGTTCATGGTACCTCACTTCTGATGGAGAATTCTGAGGCCAGCAAGTAAGCACAGCACTAGGAGTGGCACTTGTAACTGGACAACAAACAGCTCTGACACTCTTTTCCTTGGAATCCATTTCCTGCAGGCAGCCTTGTGTTTGCCTTTTCTTCTCCTAAAAGCTGAATGTACTTAGAGACACTCAAACTCCAACCACTGCAGTAAAGGAAAGACTCAAAACCCAACAGTAACTTCCACAAGTTCCTTATTCTGGTACTGACAAAGACTTACAAGAAAACATAAACTTAATTTTCCCTTCTCTTTTGGGAGGGATGTGTTTGTATGTGTTTCCATTAGCCAGTCCCTGTGCATGAGATACCTGGCACTGGTGTGGACAAAGATACAGCCAAGCTAGGGAAGAGTCTTCCTGTCTCAGCTGGAAACCAGCTGACGACCTGAGCTAAGCAATCTGGGAATTACACTCACAAATCATATTAACAGCAGGATTTCTGCACGCAACTCCCTGCTCTGAAATACCTGTCATATGCTTTTGTTCCCTCATACATCTCCTTTAAGAGTCCCAGAAGTTCTTTTCTGAGTGAATCATATACTAAATATTTCACAAAACACAGACCTTTTCCTTACTCCCAGTGGTTTTCAATCATCCATCTACTTTACTGCCAAAATTTGGTCGACAGTACCATGTCCTTCCATGAACTCTGTCTCTGTCCTTGTATCCTGTTTATGAGCACTGTGGCAAAGACTCAGCAATCAGACTGTCCTCGAGGCCTTTTATGTCTCATCCCCAGTGCTGCCGGCCTCTAAACCCAAGGAGCAATCCTTTCCCAACTTGAGTGCCACATTTCATATCCCATCACTTCAGGATTCTGTAGTATTAGGGTTTGTTTTTCATTTTTTCATGGTCTGCAGTTTCAGCATCAATCTCAAAGTCCCAAAGCTGCCTCAAAACAAAAACTTGCACTTTCTCTCTCACAAACACATCCTACACAATTTAATTGCACCAGCTGTCAGGACAAAGGAAAAGGGAGCAAAAAGGCTACACGTAGAATACGGGAGTGAGCACAGGTACAGGGATACACAACTGCAGCAGCAGCTTCACATGTATATGAAAATCTCAGTGACTAGATCCCTTGCACAGAGGTGATTACAAACCACAGGAACTGCAAAAACAGCCAGCAAGTCATAAATGAACTTTTTGGAGCTTACAAACTGCAAGTAGAAGTTCACTAGGATGCCCATATTGAAATACCCTCCTTTCAGTGGTATTACAGTGGTGGTTTGGGACGCCTTCGTTACAAAACACTGTGTCACATTTAATTATCAAAATAAAACCTTTTCTTTCCTAATGGCAACACCTCTCAAATACAGCACCGCAGTTCTAGGATTTCTCCCTTAATATAAAAAAAACCCAGAAAAGCCATAGGAGCCCAGAAAAGATTTACATTACTTAGTATCTTTCCTCAAAACAAGTACTGAAAACATTGTACAAAATACTGTGTGCACACACAGAGAACATCAATATTGATAACTTCTGCTACAGAAGTTGTCAAAATCAATTCAGCGTTTTATAATATTGAAATGAAACCCTAGTCATGTATGTGAGTAGTACATATAGTAATTAACCCAAATAAACCAGGTTTTTAAGACCTCAAGTTTCCAAGACAGCTTCTGAAATAACATGCTGAATCACTAAACTATGGTATATAAATTTAATGTGTTTTTTGAAAATGCTTTTTTCCACATATGAGTTTAAAAAAAGAGAAAAAAAAAAGGAACTAACCAAAGCAACAGCCTCAAACCATATTAATAAATAAGCTTCAATTTCTTTTTGCACTCCTATAGTTTAAAAAAAATAACCAAATAACCAATTGATTATTTTAAAAGTGACACTTGCTCTCTGGTTGATAAAAGCCCAAAACTACTGCCCAAGAATCACTTTTATAACCAAGTCCAGTTCCAAAATCAGTGTTTTATGAAGACTATATTGGCTTAGGCACTTACAGTGCCAAAACAACATCAGAGGCATAATTATATTTAACTGCATTTTGCTTTTAGGTGAAAAAGCTTGGTATGACTAACTCCTACAGAAGCCTTTTCCTTGTGCAATATATGACAGACTAAAATGGGAAGAGAAATTTTTAGCTACATTTAAAGGGCAATATTGAGTATGACTGTTCTGTCTTGGTCAGAGAAAAACTCCATACCTGCTCTGCAGTTCACTCATGGATAAGGGTGCATTATGTGAAGATTCTCTTGTCTTAGTCACGTCTCCTTTTGATGAGTTACTCTCATCCTAAAAAAACAAACAAACCAAAACCAAAAAAACCCAGAAATCAAATTCTCATTACCTTGGTTTCTGATTACAATGATCTCATTTCAAAAATACTTTCTTTCCATTTAGAAGACTATTAAAGTAACTTACATTTCTTGGGGGAGAAAGGGACAAAGTGTAATGAGCCAAATGCCATTTGTGAACACTTTTAATTAAGTTCAGTACAATTCAGCTAATAATTTTAAGGTAATAAACTGGAAAGAATTTCTAGACAGTGTAGATCTAGAGTACTATGCAGACAGCACAAGCTTCAATAACCCCCAACAAACATGTTGATAAAATGTTATGAAACCTACTGCCTACTGCTTTACTTTCGCTTCTTGCAGAAAAGGGGAAAAAGAACCTAAAACTTATTATGATTCATAATGAGCTCTCATTATCCATTTCATGCATTTTACCAGACAGAAGCATTTTACACATCTGAATACTTCGATTCCATACACAGGACTGAGTACACGCCTATTCAACTTCAAAAAATATCTGATACCCTTAATGACCCTTCAGTGGTATTCTTAGGAGTTGTTCTGATGCAGTCTTACCTTCCAAATGATATCTAGACATTAATTAACCCAGATTTGCCCTCTTAAGTAAGGGAGAAACAAAACACCTCACATGGAGGGAGCCAGTTGCTCACCCCAGATGGGATGGTAGAAATTCCACCACACACAACCACGTTCACTCTACTCTGAAGAGCAAAGACCCTACTTAAGAGGTGATACTAAGTGATGCTTTCAGCAGAAGCCAACTGCTGTAAGGATTAGTAAACAAAGTCATCTTTCATGCTATAGGAGAAATAATTGGAAAAAAGACTGTGCAGTAAAAATAATCACACTTGCTGGTAACACAGAACTGGGAGAAAAGACAATAAATATAGCAGTAGATGCAGAGCAAGCTGAACAGCAGGTGTATGGATGAGGAAAAACCTCAGAGAATTTATTGTGGTGAAATACAAGGTAATAAGTGTGTTTGTAAACAGGAAAGCTCTCTTCCTTCAGCAGTCACAGACTACAAAGCACTGAAGAGGAAATGGGGTACAGTGGTAAATAAAACTCTGCAGCATTTGCCAGAGGCAAATTATGTTCAGGAAAGCAAAAAAAGATGGAAACATTACGGTACTGTCAGAATGTCACAGCAGAAAGCTACAGTGGACACCCTAAGGAATCTGCAGCAGAGCTCCAGTCACACTATTTTTACAGAACACTATGAAAATGAAATTTCGGAAGACACAGCTGGGTACTTTGGGGAATGACTATTTAGAATTAGGATCTTTGGAATGAAACAGAATAAGAGATACTTTTTAACCTTTCAAAGTTTGGAAAAGGCTCTGGATTGGAGTCAAAATCTGCTCACCACTTTGTGAGCACACTTGCTTTACTATTCACTCACTTTAAAAATGACCCATTTACCTCATCCACCCACTGTGCACCAACGCAGCCTAGATTTTGGGCCATCTGGGAAGCACAACCAATCCTGGTGTATTTTACAGTACTCACTGCAAGGAGAACTGATATTTTTGTCTATTTTTTTTAATCGGGTCAGTCGCTGTTAGCACAGCGCTCACAAGTCAGCTGTACACAACTATCAAACACCACAAGACTTCTCTGTAGCATCCTTTTGCTCAGTGGAAGAAAATGGAGTGAGATATACAGTCCTTTACCAGCATTGCTCTGAGCAGATTGGTAATTAAAGACCCAACACCCTAACAGCTGGATTTTTTAGGGCAGAAACCAACACATTGTCTGCAAAGTCGTGTGCATTTGTGCAGTACTGCAGTAACGAGTGGATTGCTGCGTTATGTGTAAGTCACTCTAGAGTAGAACTTTTAAAGGATATAAGCAAAAAAAGTAAATAGGAAAAAATGATTGAATTCTCCTTTACCCATTATATTTCACAGTCTTTTTAACTGTATGGAGAGACCATGTAACCAACCATCCAACTCTCGTAACAAACTAGTAAATCTTTTATCATAAAGTCATGGTCTGCTGTTCAAGGAAAGTAGTCAAGGACCACTGGAGATAGTTCAGGCTGTGCAAACTTTCATTAAAGGTAGGTGCTGGACTGTCATGAAATCCAATTTGTTATCTTAAGTTCATTGAAACATCAGAGAAGCATTTTACATGACTTGTACCTATTCTGAAATGTGATGGGCATCTTCTGTTTGAGAGGCAGCAGCTCACAAAATCATAACATTCATATACAAACTCAGGGAGGTACAGCAAGAACTAGATCAAACAGTCTTAGTATGCATGAGAAAAGGTTTTTCTGACTTTAAAACAAAACCCACAACTAAGCTAAAAATGAAGATTGGACAGAAAGGAGAAAATAATCAGATGAGGTGAGAACGAGGTGAGACAAGGAGCTGCCCAACATGGCTAAATCTGGGGACATGATAATTTCACCAGAGCTCCTAATCATAATCTTACCTAGCTCTCATCCTTACATCCTTTTTATCTTACCTGTCTTTCACCTCACCTCACACTGAAGACCCTAAGTTCCCTGCAGATGAACAATGTTGTTATTCAGTTGGTACAATGCGTTGGCTTGCGCTGTGCCACAACCGCGCTTCTCAAAATCACAACAGGAAAAGTTTTTGTCTGTCTTAAACCACACTTCAAAATTCCATCAAGGGCAAAATATTCTGATCCCATGTGTAATCTCATTAGATAAAGAGCTCTGTTCATTGAAAGCCAGGTAATTAGGGAAAAAAACCACACATCTGAAGAATAATATTAGCTCTATAAACAGCTGGATACAAGCAGCTGCTGATGTGCAGCTGCACAACATGTTTAACCTTTTTTTTGCTTAAATTGGAAGTGGAGAACCAGATATAAAAAAATAAAACCAAATGTAACTGTCCTCAATAACCCATGAGAGGTACCAGTTGCCCATAAAGGCTACACGTAAGGAGGCTGCTGAAATCAGTGTGAAATAGTTGAGCTCACACACCAAATCCGTATTTCTACAATCAAGGCTGTCTCAAAGGACAACATTATAACAAATCCAAGACTGTAGGCACAGTTTTCTTCCTCAGTCATTTTGGAGAAAAGAAAGAATTGAGTTTGCAGTCTTACTTACAAATATTAGGCGCTGCCTAGCACTGTGTGTCCTTAAAATATTTTTCACTCTTTTATGGATCTCATCTCCATTTGCTGGTGAAGGCCAACCAGAGCTAAACCTGCAAGAAGAAAAACAAAGAGAAGAAATATTTTCTTGCTGAAAAGCTCAAACATGCTTTCGACTCAGATTTCCTTTTTTTTTTTTTTTTTTGTAATTATGAAGCATGTATTACTTCCTCCTATTTGGAACATGCACAGTGTTTAGATTTGATTCTTTCTCTCCTCTGGGGTACAAGTAAAGAAACATTTCAAAGCATTGCATAAACAGTATGCAGCCACAACACCAACAGAAGATGCAAAACACGGAAAATGTTGATAGTTTTGTAACTTGAGTATTGTCCCTACAGAACAGAAAAGCTACACTATTCCCAGTGATCAGGTTTCATTTTCCTCTCTTTAAAGGAAGTATTGCACACATGGAATTATTTTCACTGGAAAAAATCAACAGGAAGATAACCCTGGTGTGTGCAAATTGGAAAACACATGGAGTTAGAGAACAGCAAATTCAACGTCTTTATTTCATAAGAGGGACTACATTTTAAGTTGCTTTTTTACATTAAAAAGCAGGTTGCTTCCTTGGTATGAGTAACTTGAAACTAACAGCTACTTTTAGATTTTACCCTTTTATGTTTTGGATCACATTTTTTTGCCATTTACTAAAAAAAATCCCCTCATCCTTCTCAAGAAGTTCAGAACATGCCAGAAATTTCATATCAATAGTTAATCTCAGTCTGTTAAGGGAGGCAAATAATATTTTAAGAACAGAATCATCTACACACCAACCACGTGTTAGTACGTTAAAAAATGTATTTAAAAAAAAAGGGACATCAATATAAGGAAAGAATTATTGGGGAAAAGTTATTAAATGTTTACTTACTCAATCTCATCACAATGGATAGAAACTGGGTGCCAAATGAAGATTGTGCACCTTCATTTCAGTGTTTCCTAACCTCTGAGAACTTCAATTTGCACCAAGAAAATAAAAACTCATGATATGGTATCATCATATGAACAGGGGTCACTGGGCAAGCTGAGAGCCATGCCACTGCAATCCCAACTCATGGAACAGCAGCCAACAGCAGGGCAGAGCTGCCATACCCTCAGTGGACCAGCAGCACCAGGAACAGCAACAATACTTTGACAGCTGCCTTCACAAATTTAATGCAGTGGAGAAACATCATGACCCTGAACCCTGAGATTCCACAGTGGGCTCTGAGCGGGTTTGTAGGACTGGGACTGCAAGTCCTCCTGCCCTCTCCTCTCCAGTTTATCACATTCCCTGTGTTATCCAGTCTATCACTCTCAAATCCCCAGTCTGATCGTGCCTGGCTTAGTTCACCTTCACCAAACCTCCAGAAATTTCAACACAGCTAAAGAACTGTACAGCTCCTTCCAAAAAGAAGAAACCAAGTATACACACAGAAAGCTTCAGTACAAAACAGTAGCCTGGCAGTGTTAAAATTAATGGAAGCAGGATACTGAAAATGGGAAGTGCCAGGCTGCCTTGAAGGTTACAGGAAGGGCACAGAACTCTTTGCTATCCTTTGGATCAGCCCTTCTATTATGAGAGAGATAGACTGAAATATTAGTAGACAGTGACCAGTTCTCTGCTTTTGAGTAATTTTCTTCTATTTTCTTCTATCTTCTTCTATCTAATCAACTTATTTAGATGCACTTTTTGTTGCTTATCTTTCCAAAATATCTCTCTCGGTTCTAAACAGCCCCAGTATTTTCAGCTTATCTATAAATTTCTTTAAATCAAATCACCTATTCGTGAATGTTTCTATTTTTCTTCAAGAATGGGTGCCAAGAAATGACACAATATTGAAAGGACAAAACATATAATCCATTGGGGGATGTATTTCCATATTTCTAATGATTTTAACAGTTATCTTGGGACCATTACAGGCAAGAATCTTCACAAGACTGGTCATAACACTTGTATTGGCATCCTGAGCATTTACAATTAATTTCAAGCCCAGGAGCATGTATGGCAAATCCACACTGCACAATTGTCTTGCACACTAGAATCCAGTGATTTGTTGCACTGAAAGACCTCACATAACATTTTCTAAATGAAAGTAAAATGGTTTGTGGATTTTGTTAAGAGGAGAAAAGCATGGCCTTTAAAGAAACAGAAGTGTGAGTCCCTTAAGCAGGCAGGAACATTCATTTCCCCAATGCAGTCAAACCCAGTTTGATGTACTGCATTACAATGCATGTGCTCTATCACCACCTGTGCTTTGGTAAAAAAAAAAACTTTCTTTTTTTTTTTTTTTCAAAGAACAGAGGTAAAGGAAAGGGGCAGGAGAGGTATTATCATCTTATGACTTCCCATTAGGATTTACAACATTTACTGATATTAAAGGACTTCTGAAATCTATGTTTAAAAATGTGCATCCTAGATGCAGTAAGAGTGAGACATTTCCCATTTGACAAATAAAAGATAGACTCATGAAGTCATGGCATTTTCTCTTATTTATACAGCAGCTGCTCTTCTTCCAACATTCAGGTGGCTGGCTCTGAGAAGTTGGAATATATTGCCTTTGGGAAATAAATTTTATGAAATTCTTATGTAAGATTTCAGATCATTGTTATTAACCTTAAATTTACAAATATCCTTGGAGGTAAATGTATTTACCTGCAATGTAAAAGAAAACCCAGCTAGCTATTGTATTCACTTAGAAAATACACGGCCATGTCTGCAAGAAGAAGAAGATTTAAGTACTTAATTCGTGAACTATTAAATTTCTTTCTCCAGGTGATTTTACTGATCAATCCACTAGTGTGCGCTGTGGTATAACAAACGTTGGCCACTCACACAAACTTCATTTACCAAAAAAAAAAAAAAAATAAAATCAAAAGCTTAAGGGTGATTAAAAACGGTATTAGCTTCTTTTTAATTAGCTTTTCTAGTATTTTATTGTCTAATTTTAGTAACAACTATAGAGTCTAATCCACGTTTAAAGTATAATGTTAATATTTACACCAACCGAAACGCAAACTAAAATAAAATCATGCCTAAAATGTAACAACTATAATCTGAAGTGAAACCTTTTTATGATATTCTAACTCTCCTATTGGAAATACTTTATAAAACAGGCTTTATAGCACAGCTTCTTGGAGTATAAATAAAGGGATTCCATTTGCCCAAAATCACCAGTAACGACCCTTTAAAATGACTAGCTACTTATTTATGTGATTAAGGTGTCACTACCATATTGCAGTGATGAAAGGAAAGTCATTTCATTTCAATGACTGTTTGTCCTGATAAACGAAATAAACTTCTACAGCTGTATTCTTTGTCATACTTTCAATTTTCCCTGGGACTTGCAAACATTCTGCAGTTACATCAGTTTAAATTGTTTATTGATTCCAATAGATTGTATAAACACTTTGGAAATATAGCTCAGTGACCTAGAAAAAGCCAGATCAATCAGAGAACTTTTCAAGATTAATTTCAAAGATGTTGTGTTGAATCTGATCAAGGAAACAGAACCATTTTCCCTTGTAATGTGACTAAAGGCATTTATTTTCTTTTATGAGATAAGGATTTTTTTTTAAGGTCATACAGACAACATCTACCATGATGAAAAAAAGAAAAGAAACCAGGCAGACAGTGTAGATTTTGTGCTAAAGATTATTTTCATGTATAATTTTATCCATTAGGATGAAATACTCCATTAGAAATACAAACAGGATACATCCACCCATGCACTCTACTCAAACAGCGGCTCGCAAACTCGAGAGCTGTAATAAATAGGAACTTTTAAATGTCAGACAATCCAATCATCCACTTGCACACAGCAAAAACATTAATATCACATTTCAGCAGGAGATACTAATACATTTCATATCAGCAGAATTAATGCAAAATCCTGCTGCAGAACATTTGCAATGCCTATCGTGACCCCTTCCCCCACCATGGCACGTCCTCGCCTCGTGAACAATTCGGTGCATGTGGCCTCCACGAAGAATTCATCAGCTTCAAAGACACAGACTTCATGCTGAGCAAAACCACACACAAGGACAAACTATCAGAGGGCGGAAATCAATGAAGTCCTGTAGTACCAGATTCACAAATGGAGACAACGCTACTGTAATGGGGGGGAAGAGGGAGAAAGAGCTCTTAAAGCTCCTGAAAGTATCTGCAACAACTTATACATGGAACAGGAGAGAGTCTCAACAAAGCCAAATATATTTGATTCTGAAATAAAAAAAACCCTCTCCCAGATTTTGTGTCTATGCAGGCATTTATTCAGCATTCACAGTAAGGAAAGAAGTTGCTTTATTCTCATTTAAGAGGACATGAAGTGGTAATTCAGTACGATGGACTTAGTTTGCAGTGTATACTAGTCTGTATGGAGGCACAATAGGAAAGCTGGGCTACATTTAAAGAGTTTTTCTGGGCAGTTTAGTCAAGGACAGTTTTGTTTTGCTTTTCCTTAAAATGACCAATGGCTATGCAACTTAGTGCAGATGCAGCTCTGAAGTGTTTTAGAGACTATCTTGGTATATACCAGCCTGAACTGTAATGAAGTTATACCAACACAATCCCCCGACATTCTCACAATATTTGCAGTGGAGGAGGGAGGATGCTTCACAAGGGCATAATATTACTATGGAGCAGAAACAACTACACACAGCCAAGGCCTTAAATCAAAGCACAGAAGCCTAAATATTTGGAAGCAGAAGCTGACAGCTTAGCTGTGTACCAATTTGCTCTCCCTCTTCAGTAAGAAATGAAAAAAAAGGTAAAAATTTCCCATGTTTTCTATGTAGTTTTTCTTACTTTCAAAAGCCCTGTTTACAATTGGGCCTTGAAGCCTAGTGACAAATTCAGTGTTGAGTTCTTAAATTAGTAAATGCTTTCTTTTCTCTCCTTTTCATACCCAGCCCTTATACATCATCCTCATGGAAAAAGTGAAACTTAAATGGCAGACAGCTTCCGAGATTTCAATGAAAGTCAATACTCCAGCTGAGTAGTTGCCCCCAAAAGGTTGAAGCCATTCAGGTACTAAATCATTAGCATGTCACAAATTGGCTGCACCTCCTTATGCTCTTTGGAAGCTTTTCCATTACCTTCTATCTTTTCTGAATTTATTAATTTATACACAAAATGGCTTTGACAGCAATCAATTTTAAATTTACTTACTGCTGCAGCAAAACCAACCAATGAAGATGACAAATAGTACAGATGTTAGTCAAAAATATGAAACAAGGCTCAGGTACTGCTCAGTTTTGCAGAATATAGTATGAAATAACTGATTTTCAAGTGCTGATTCCAGAAGCTAACTTAAAGAATACAAAATAAGTCAACTTCCCCAAGAGGTGAGATTGATAAACCCAAACCATACAAGGACAACCTTCCTACCAAACTGAATTCCAAAAATCAGAAATAATTACTTTTAAATGGCTAGAAATAGACAGGAAACCTAGTTTGCAGCCTCTCCCCAGAGCAAGCTTTTTTCCTAAAAAGTCTGCAATGTTTTTCAGTGTTCTACCTTGTAGTAGAAAGTTCTCAGCACTGAAAACATACACTCTCACAGAAGCAAACCCTGTCTTAGGATGCATGCCAGCCTCTAAAGGCGAACTACCTGTGTCTGGATTTTGCTGTGCAACAAAACTAACCCCCAAGATCCTGGCATGACACATTTCAAGATCACTGATTCTGATAACTGGAATTTTCAAGGACTTCATGTAGGATCTAATATTTCATTAATATCTGTTATCTATCATTATATCTATCATTAGCAATATCTAACTTCATGCTGCTCTTTCCCTACTACTTTGAAAAAGATAATATAAAAATATGGTAGTTAAACAATAGAGGAATATTACAGAAGGGCATCTGATCCAGACAGTTAACCTCTCTCTCACTTCAAAGAGAACTTAGGTTTTTGTTAGATTTTATAGTAGGTAAGATCACATAGCAGCAGCATAACCAGGAGAACATGAAAAAAGATATCAAGCTGTACTTCAGTCTGGAAACAAAAGCAAAAGCGTGCTCCTTCCAGAGTAGGAAAAAGAATCCTTTGATCCCAAATGCATGAGAAGTAGCTTTGCCTCTCACATAACAGAAATAGTCAAATACTCCTATGATTGTTGTGGTCTCTTGAGAAAAGGATTTCTCTTGTGCCAGCACACAGCTCTGCTCAAAGGACTTCTTGACCTTACAGAATCCATCTCACTATTTCTCCTTTCCTTTATGAAAGGTACTTTGCTGCAGGTTTCAGTGCTGCAGGGAAGGCTTAGCTTGTAAGTCCCCAAGAAAAACACCATCTTCTAGGAATGCATGAGGAGGGATGTGCACGACGAAAGCAAGGACTGGACTCAAATGCTGCTTTCCTGAAGCAGCACTGAGACAACAGAGTACTAATGCTCTTTCCCAAGGCATTCAGGATGCTCACCCCTGCACAAGAGGCCACTGATCTCTGCACAACCAACCAGACTGGGGGGGGCAAGTCACCTGCCTTGACACACTGCTGGTCACACACGAGGGCAGGAACTCCAGGGTGTGTATGTGCCACTGGTCTGCACAGGAGCTACAACCCAAAAATCGCAGAATCACAGAGTATTTGGGGTTGGAAAGGACCTCTGGTTGTATGGCCACATCATTCTGTTGAGTGTCAGCTTTCAGCATCAGCAAATGGTTTCCTTAAGTGATGTAAATAATGTAAAAATAAAGTATGAAAAATAAATATGCAAAACTTTTCTGTCTGGTTCAGTAGTAAATCAGTTCTGCTTCTGTCTCAAACCCAGTGGGGAAAAGGGAAGAGGATTGATTTGTGGTGTCTCCGGCAGGCTCATAGAAAAAGGACTGAAAACTGCCAGAAAGGATACAAAGGGGCTCAGGGGAGCATAAGGAAGACCACAATTTCTGTACCACTAAAAAGTATTGCAGTGGCTTAAGAACTACAGAGCAGGGCTCTGGAAAGTACTCCTAAGGCAGACATCACTTCACACTACTTTTTAGAAAAAGAAAGGGAAAAGAGGGAACTAAAGGTCAAGGTGGGGAGTCAAGTTTCATATTGACTGTGGATTGACTAGCATTAAAAAAAATAGCCTGGATGTGCTAAGCAATTTGTCTTTGTAATTCAAAATAAAACTGAGGAAATAAACACCAAATGCTGTGAGATAAGGCTCCATATTCTTTCAATTACACTAACACTGATATACTTTCAGTACTGCTGATTTTTCCTGTATTTCTATGATCTGAACAGCAGTGTTTGCATGCATTTCCAAACACTGACCTCTGAACCATGTTTGTCATTCCAAGTATAACTCTCAATACACAATCAGCTAAAACCATTGTTATCTCAGCAGCATGAAACAGAGATCAAAATTTTTAGACTATGCCCTTTATTTCTCATTTTGAATTTTTTTCTGATGACAGAAGTAAATGGTTACATCTTTTACATAAAGAGATGTTACAGCTCAGATGAGCTGAGAACATTTGCTCTAATAAGAAGAAAAAACATAATTTCACAAGATCAGAAATCTCTTCCGGAGAGGGGCTCATAAAGAGAAAAAGCAAGAACATTCAGACAAGTTCAAGATTAACTTGCAGATGACTAAATTACTATGCATGTAACAGCAGCTCATAACACACAAGGCTTTCCTGCTATCAACAGAAGGCGCCCCATCAGCTTTAAATAAAATGTGTATATAATTTAGCCCCAACCCCTCCATAAGGAATCCAGCTGAAGAAAAGGATAAAAAAGTCACCATGACAGTATCTCTTCCCCAGATATGGGTAACTAATGCACAAACATTGTCAGAAGAGAGTGGGGAGGCAGACAAGATGACAAAGGAACCTCCTCCAAACCCCAGATACATCCTAATCTCCGCAAAGCACTTCTCAAGACACACTATTACACAGAACAACTAACAAACAAGTTTTCAAGCAGAGGAAGATGTTAAAACACCATCTTGATCTTTGTGAGTATTAAAAATTCAGTCCCCACCTGCCATCTGTCATTTTTCTTTTTAAAGAAAAAACTGAGACAGTTTTTCTATTTTGAAAACAAGCATTGGGCTGTGTGTAGGCTGTAAAATGCACCCTGCAAGCACTGACTACCTGGGGTACCAATGGCAACAGGGATCAAACAGAGAATGAACCAGCCACCAAAGTACATCTTCAGCATTTAGGACAAGACATCAGTTTAATCCTTAGTTTCTCCCAATTATTATATGTATTTGCTTACTCAGGCCCAGCTTTGTACACAGTTTTTCTGCTCCCACAAAGCAAAACCCGTAACTTACTCACTGAATTTACAAGAGAAGCACCAAGTACACCTTCTACTCAGCAGGAGGTAGGGAATACTCTCCTTGAAGGACTGCAGGGCTTAAGCATTGAACCATCTGTTGCTTTTTGATAATTCTTCCATTCCACTCTCATAAGACACTGAAGCTGTGAAGTGTGCCCAAAATATTAATCCAGGGATGGAAATCCACAGAACTAAGGGCTATTAGAAACTGTCTCCAACCCAACCCCACTGGGGTCAGCGGAGACTGCTAAGAAAACTAATTTAAATATAGCAATTAATGTACACACAATTGCTGCAGAGGCCCACGCTTCAATTCAAACAAAACAAAATCTTAGGATGTCAATAAAGCAAAAAGATTGGAATATAATACACTGAGTAGATTAAAGCTGCCCAAGCATGTTATGCACACTAGTCACACTCTGAGTACAGCACAGCCAACGAGTACGTGCTTACAAACACTAGTCCTAAGTCAGAAGGGAAAAAGGTTTCCAAGTACCTCCTGTAAAACCTACTTGACATGTATCTGTATTTACATTCCTGAGATACTAATTGCCTCTGAAACACTGATGATTTGAGTATTCTCTGTTTCAGATGGACATTGGCAGCATGAAATCTGGGGTGTCATTGTTACAGAGATTTTCACTGCCACGTTATTAGGATTGTAATCATTAGGCAGAGAGGTGATGGCAAACACATGACCTGAGGAAAAGTCAAACAACATCATTATTGCAGATGATTTTTCAGTCCCTTCAGCCCACACACCTCCACACATGCAAACTATAGACGTGCAAGTACTGTTATCATCTGTTCACATTAATAATTCCAGAATTTCATAAACAAAACCAGGTCATTACCTTTCCCTTAGAGAAGACCGATGCAGCACAGAACTCGGGGAATGCTCCTGAAATGCAGGAGGTGCTGAACGCTCTAATGAACCAGCAGAATGGGACTGTCTGTTGGGTGGACCTGAGAGCTCATCCTCATTGCAAACAACACAACCGTCCAAGTCTTTTCTACGAGCAGATTTTGCCTGAAAAATACCCCGCCAAGCTAAAATTTATTATGAGTACAGTTTTTGTGTTTTTATTTCTCAACTCAAAAGGTTAAAGGTTGTACATACACTCAGGAATATCTGTCTGCTGGCGAAAGAACAAGGACCCTCATTTCATACAAAGAGCCCTAGACTAAAGTAATCAACAAGTGTCAGAGGAATCTGTTGGTAACTAACACACCATCTTATGGCAAAGTCTGCTGTAACAGCCCTTTTATCACCTTTTATGACTGCAGAGTTTAAAGGCTTACCCTTTCCAGGAATCACAGATTCAGAATAATGCCTGAGAGTCTGAACAACTCAAATCTTAGACTCCTCCTCACTCTGAGATCTCTCATTCTTAAGACTTTTTTTTTCTCAGAATTTGCTGTTCCTCGAGGGAAGACTCAGGCCCATCTACTCATCTTATACTCACTCTTCACTATACTAGTTAAACCTTTCATAGTTCCTCTTAACCTGAAACACATCACTAAAATGTTGCCATGGATTACTCCCCTTTTCCCTGGCATGGAGACTTTTACAGAAGCACTTTCCCAAAGCTGAGGGAAAAAACCAAAACCAGATCAACAATAATAAGGTTATTCATTAGCTCTTTCCAGGCTGCAGGGCTTTTTTTTCCTCAATTTTGGGAAACAGCTCCTCTAAAACAAAGCTATATTATATTTCTGTCAAGAGAAAGATACATTCTCTTCAAACCTGGTTTTGTGAGAATCACAAGTGATTGGTGGCATCAAGAACATGATGAATTAACCTGTAGCTCAGCTATCTTCTGCATTCTCCAATGACTGCTCCTACAATCTACTTTCCCACTGGATGGCAAAGGAGGTGGGGAGGGGCAGAGGGATGGGGGTGATAATGTGACCTTAAAATAAAAAAAGGAAGAGATATTTAGCATATTTAGTAGAAATTCTCTATTTTCTTTACTGTTTCTCATTTACAGCCATGGAACAATCCAGAAGTGGCACAATATATTAGACTCACATGGTACACGAAACTTGGTAATCCTTGGTAATAAAAGTTTAGAGTCTGAAAGTGCATTTAACATATATCAAGGTTTATCCTTATAATTCCCCTTCTTTCCTCCTCCCTGTTATCACCAGTTTTCCCAGTCATTAGGAAATCTATTAGGGCATACATAATTAAATGCCTAAACCCACAATTTCTACAGGAACACAGGCAAAAAAACAACTAAATGAGGATGTAAGGAATAAAGCCCACCAAAACCCAAAAGAACCTTGGCATTAATCTTCAGATCCTTTTAATACACAAAGAAGCTAAAATCTGAAAAAGAAAGGATAAGAAATAACACAACTGGCTTGCCAGTTCTACCAGTGCTACCTTTCCATACAATTCCAGAAGGAAGAATGCTCTCAGAATGACTGGGAAGGCAAATGCAAAGTGCATTTAAAGACTCTTCTATGGCCTTGTTGCAAGCCTTAATGCCAAGGAAAACCAAGTTCTGTACCTGCAGGCATAAGCATCTTTACAGAGTCCTAAGTTTCCCTTTACTGTTTGTAAATAACCTATCAGCAGGCCTTAACTGGGTTAGACCAGTTTAAAATGTCCTTTTTCTTGCTTTTGACACTGAAATAGATAAAGTTTCAAAAATATCTATGCGAGACAATCCAAGAAGGATTAGGAAGCTCAGAGCTTCACAAAAAAACGTGTTACCAATAGCACTTCACAGTACTCACTTCAGCTTTCTTGGGTCTGTAGCTGCCGAGAAGAGAAGGATCTGGAGAAAGAAAAAAGGTGCATGTCAGAAGAAATTAAAAAGAAATTTGAATGTCCTAAATTTTATGAAAAGCTTTTACAAGGCATCTTACCTCTCCTCCCAAACAGAACTAAAGCAATTTATTATTATTATTATTATACCCTGTGAAATTCTAAACAGTCTCCTCAGTATCTTTCAGGAAATCACCTTCTTTAGCTGAAAACCATGACTTCACATTTAATGGAATACAATGTTTATAATAATGAATCAGGGTATGCACCATTTTTTGCATAGACAGAAGGGGCACATTTTGTTATGCTACTCATTGCCTAAATCAATATCAAATCAAGCTCTACCATTCCCCAAAATTCTCATGTACATTACTCTACCTTACTAATCCTCTCTGAACAAGTTTCCTTGTGACCAACTCTCCCTCCTCCTATCACCTCTGCATTCCTTCCCTCGCCACTGACCCACAGACACGAGTATGAAGCCCGTGGAAACTTACACTGGGAAACTCTTAGGTCCATACTGGGTTGGGATTTTTCACCTGTGTCAATATGCACCTCAACCCTGGGGGACTGCCATTAAATTATGTCTGCCTTCTTGATCTGCTATATCAGTTTGTACTGAACAACCCTCACACCGTGACCCAGGAAAAACAAAAAAGGACTAAACTCTACTGTCTGTTAAGATTTCTAATCCCAGGAATCTGGTTTTTTTCAGAAGTTACAGATAAGCCTCAAGACACAGGCAAGTGACCAGTAAATCCTCTGGATATTGAGGTAGATTCAGCCTCCTAACTACTAGCCAGAAACCACCAACTCAGTTTGTAAGTATGCAGTGGTATCAGATGATAATAGGTCTCTTACATTACTCAGAGATCACAGACTGGTGAGCCTGTTCCCAAAGGGAATGTGAAACCTTTACAATCCAGCACCCAGTGCTATGACACACAACAAATGTAAAATAACCTGTTCATAATGATTTGATGTAAACAATTTATAATTAGTGAGGAAATGCAATAAAATGAGGCACAGCAAACATAAACAAATACTGATGAGACTCATTAAAATTCTCAAATTGTCAGACACATGCAATAAAATCAAGTTTTAGGGCACTTCCTTAAATTTCTGGTCCCACACTTTTTATTAAACCCTCACTTACTGTTACCAAAGAATGCTGAAGCAGATATTGGAGCACGTCCTGGATGCTCATTAATAATGGTAAGTCACTGATCTCACTACTCACAAATACTGCTGAAATAATCATTATTCATTTTTGAAGAAACAGAGCCCTTGAACTTCAAAATAATCAGCACTCCAAGCTTGGTCAACACACCCACAAACCGTGGTGCTGATTTGCTCCACTATCCACTCACCAAAACAAGTGGAGTGAAACAGAGCACTCGCCTGTATGGCTTTGGTATTCTCTACTCCTGTTTTCACATCATGTAGAACTATGTTCCAAGTTTCAGGAGGTAAAGGATTATTCAAGGGCACCCTTGGAAGCAGTAGTTTATTCAGTATTTTTCCTATTCCTAGGAAGAACTAACAGCTTTTTGTCCATTACAGACTGACTTTTTTATAATAAATAAAACCCCCACATTATAACAAACCCCACCCAAACAAAATAACCTACTGCAGAAATCAAAAGCACTAGTGAGATCTATAGTAGGAAATACTGACCATGGTCTGCCTTGGCCCAGGATCCCGCTGCGCTTTCGCGCATGGAACACCAGGTATGAAGTTTAACACCAGGACTTCTTTGTTCAACCTGAAGCAAAAATACTGTTAAAATACTCAGTATCAAATGTATCAATTCCTATTTTTTCTGGTTTTGTTCATAAGATCACATCTAGTACTTTCTAAAATATTTTACTCTTCTTTAAGTACTATTTAAAACTATTTTCATAACACTTTGCTAGTGTGTATTATTAGCATTACTGTCCATAAAACAAAACAGTTCTAGAATGGTCTAGAAAACTCTGAATATCCTATTGTCCAAAAAAAAAAAAGAAAATGCAGATAGTTTATCCTTCATCTGTAATGTCTGCAGTGTTTTTAAACAATTCTTGGTGTCTCATATTTATTCTAAACAGCTCAGATCTCACCAAGACAGATCTGAATCTCTTCCTAATTAAAAAAGTTACATTTGACATAATCCAATTTTAATCTTCATGTAACACAAAGTCTCCAGGCCAAAAGAGTCCTCAACAGTAAAGATGCCCTAAAAAGAGCATTCTCAGTCTAGAAAGGCCATGACAATCAGGATATGCTAAATTAACAGAGAAGCTTTTTCATTTTTTATACAAACATAGCCAAGCATTGAAAATCAATAATCAGTGTTAACGATGCCATAATTAAACTGTGAACTTCAGCTACAGACCAAAAACCAGAAGAACTGAATAAAAGGAGTTGAAAGAAAAATATCTGAGAGAAAGAAACAGTTGATTAATAAATGACTAATGACTTATTAAGGCTATTCTGAATTTCTAAAAGGTACCTATAAGTAGAATAAAACTTGGAAAAGAATTCTGAAATTTGACAAGATATTATTAATTAATTTGTACAGATACTGAAAAAAAAAATAAAGTGAGAAGCAAACAAATTAAACACTAGATTATCTCACTGCCTGGGACAATGTCCAAAACTGTAGACAAATCATAATGTCATAGCACAGGATAAGAACAACCCCATTTCTGCCCCTACACGTTCAAAGTGGTTTACTAAAACCAAAGGATTGTTGCAATCAGAATTAAAATTAAGAGGGGAAAAGAATAAATAGAAGTATATAATCCTCCAAGTGGCTGGGAAATGTAGCCCCTTCATTTTAAACCTCTTACACACAATTTCTTTAAATAAGTACCTAATATCAGAACAATTTTTCATGTATGGCAAAAAGTCCTTATGTTACAAACTCTAAGTCAGAGTGTTCGAGATGTAGCTCTGAGCAAGGGAAGTGCTTCAAAGATCACAGGATGCCAACATAAAAAAAAAGTTGAAAGAGAGGAAGTGTAAGTGTTCATAATGTGACTAGACACTCTTTCTTTAAAGTCTTATTCAGGAATTTTTAATACTAATATCAATTACTTCCAAGCTGAATTTATACACCTATTATCCTGTCTAGTGCGCTGGAAGAAAAGAAATGGGGCCTCAGAGAATTTAACCAAGATATTCATGAAAGAATTTGATCTTTGTCTGTTACTAAAGCGGATAAAAGAAATTTTATTTTAGTTAATTTTACGTTTAAATCACTATGTGACAGACTGCTAAGGAGAGAAAAATTATTCATCTAAACTCAGAGCTGAATGAATTTCTGGAGCGGTATTTAGCGAAAGAACAATATTTGATCTGAGCTTAAGCTGGGAGCACTTTGGAGCGAATACAAACCCGTCTAACTACGAACGGAGGTTTATCGGTTTCTCTTCTGAACTCGTGAGGACCCAGGTTTAAATGGGCCAGGCGCTGCCTGGCTTCTTCTGAGAGCTCACACATCCGTCTTCTGGTGTACGGGGACGGAGAGCGTGATTTCGAAGCTATTGTGGGCTGCTCGTAGTTCTTTGATGCCGAGCTGTGCCTGCTTTTCTCGGGTGAGAGAGTGTTTTTCTTCAGCACCTTTGTGTGCAGTTTTCCATTTGGGGTTGAACGATGCACCCCATTCAGACCAGCCTAAAGCGAAGAAGAGGAAATGATCTGATTCGACAGCGTTGGAGAACAAAGATCACTGAACGTAATGCAAACAAGGAACTAATAATTTAACAGACATAGATGCCATGCCATCTGAAGTTCCCCTCACAGAACTATAATCAAACAGCAATTTAAAAAACAACATGTTTACCATTTTCTCTGAAACCAGAAGGTTAAAGCACACATTACTACACGTTAGATGTTAAGGTTAAGTGATACTTACTCAATTAGCTTTCTGACACAGTTAGTGTACAAAGACTGTAAAAAATGAAATTGAATTTTGTCACAAGTGTATTTTACACAAACTTTACCTGGATTGGACATACACAGATTTGAAGTGTATTTCCATCTGTCTAAACTTTTATTTTAACCTTTTAAAATTCTTACCATCTAGAATAACACATATAAATTAAAACAGAAGCCTATTTAACAGTTTAAATTATATCCATTTAGAGTTGCCTAAAAAAAGTGTAATTACATTCTCTGAAATTCATATTTTCTTGGACCATGGTGAATTTTACTAGTTTCTTTAAAGAATTATAATCAAGAAGTTTAGTCAAGAAAAATACTTCCCCCCCACCAAAAAATAACCCCAAAACTTTTAAGACCATCCTCCAAAGATCTTCCTAAATAACAGAATCATTAGAGTTGGAAAAGACATCCAAGATCATCAAGTCCAATCTTAGAATAAACACCACCATGGCTGGCCATTAACCCTCTAGATTTTACAGCTCTTACCAGGCTACTTAATCAGCAGCATGTTTTAACTTTGAATACTGCAATATGGATAATCAGGCTTTTTGGTGAAATCTGGCCCAATTTCACAGGTTGTAAAAGATAAAAAATAATGGTATAGCAAGACTTTTGTTCCTGTTAGAACTTCTTTTTCAAGCTCAAGCTAGTTGGCATTAGTCTTAAATCTGCATGTTGCCTGTACTACTTCAGGAACCCAAAAAATAAAATGTCCAGCTTGCCTTCAGTTCTCTACACCCAACCATGAGTGAGGCTGAGGTTGTGTCTTTGTTTTGCATCAACACAGTTTGAATTTGACATCACGCAGCCTGAACTACCACTTGTGCAGCTGACAGTGAGACAGAGGATGGAACTGGCCCACACAAACTGGACCTAATTCTTTGAGATTAATTTCGGTTTCATTAGAAGTAGGCTGTGCTGCTTCTGGCTTACAACAGCTGTGAAACTAAATCTTCACTTTAACACAAGCAAATCTGATATGCTATTCATAACATATTAGACACTTTTAGGGACATTCTAAATTTTAAATCAAACTCCCTTATTCAAGTCACCTTCACAGAATCAGGTTTTCTGACAATGACAATATTCACTGATTTTTTTAATTCTTTTTCTGTCTCAATATATTTCATTTGCCAAATTTGGAAGAAACTTCTCCGTGGACTCATTAACAATGCCACAAACAGGTCAAACTCACCTAAGTGTCTTTGCATGCAACACTTCCTAACAACCATTCAATTTTAATGATGCCGCACCATTTTTCAATAATATGGCAAAAAAAGAAGGATGTAAGAGTAACTGTACATGACAGCTTGTGCCAGGAAACCAAACCAAAATTCCAATCTGTGAGACCAGAGAAGAGTGCTTCTTCACCTTTAACTTCACTTGTTGCAGAAGCAGCATTTCCAGATTAAAATACGTGATAGCCATTTCAAAAAAATAAAATCTTCATTTCCATGACCGTTAATGATATAGTTATGGAAAACAATTAAATTAATTGGTTTGGTTTTAATAATGTACCTTGTCTGACTTCACCTCGTTTTCATTGTCCTTAATTTTAAGTGCCTGTAACAAATGGTGAGAAGCCATCTTCCCACCTACAAATACACCAGGGACTGACACTTCAGCTGATCACAGAACACAGCAGCTGATAATTGTTTCAGATTCAAGGAACTCTCAGCATTTACTGTCATGCACCAAACTCACTCTTTACTCATACTTGATTAAAAATTTAATCAAGTTGTCAAGCACCCATGATAACTGCTTTAACCACAACAGAAGAATGAGAAAAGTTTGAAGTGAGCAGCACATGCAAAAATTGGAAGCAAGGCTATCAATATTAAATCTGGAAATTAAATTGCAAACAATTAAATTATGCTAACCTGTATGTGACTCCTTCCTGAGCTTAACAGACTTTCTGCAATAAGGGAGATTGTAGAAAATCTCAGTTTTGGTGCAATTCCCTAGAAGAGAGACAATAATTGAACATCAAGCTCCAACTGAAGATAAATGGTATCAAAGAGGTAAATGTCACCTAATGTAACAAACTATTCCTAATTTTCAGACATTTCCTTTGTTAATTTCAGCCTTTAATAAAGATAATTNAACAGCAATGGTAAATGTCAAGATGCTAACATTTGCATTTCTGACAATTCAATTACAGATGATTATACTTCTTTCGTACAACAATTAAGGTCTGACTTTTATTTCAATACATTTTTTTTATCAAAAGCATTTTTAAAGATTTTTCATGCCATGCTACATAGCATCAATAAAAATTTCAGTCATGCTCTAGGAGTTTCAATAATGCTAACTTCGTAAACTTATTTATGAATAGTCTCAGTTGTGCCACTTTTTTTTGTAAAAACATTTTGTTTAATTAGTCAATCACGCTGCAAATAACTACTCATTTGCAACAGTAGGACTAAGAATACCCTTCATTCTGTAATCATTAGAGCAGTCTGATTTCTGTGGATTGTCTCCCTTGGTCTGTAACCACGTTCCATCTCTTCTCAATCCCCTCTTGCCCATGTGGCAGCCCGACTTTGACCAGCTTGGAATCAGTGGGGTCCAACTGGGCCTCCTGGTCAATCACAGCACACACATACTCATGGCCAGCATTTACGTGGCCAGTTCCCTTTTTACGTGGCCAACAGTTTCTGTTCCACTCACCTTGTTTCACTGCAGCCATGGCTAGGAACATAATACCTCAGAGGCTCTATTTCTTGTTAAATTCAGATAGAATTGGGCAACGTATACAAAATTTACCGGGTGTGAACGGCAGGGATTACGACACACAGGCATTATTTCCCAAAACAGAGGCATTAAAAAAGGCATAAAAGAACTAAATGACACGTATGCTATAAACAAGTGGGAATCGTACATGTGCATGCTGCTCTGCAGAAGCAAAGAGAGAATCAAGTGCCTCTAGAAATTTCCACTCTGTCTTCTTTCAACATGGACAGAGTTGGCTGCCTGAGGCATCTGTGTGCATGGCATTTGTGCACATGAACACACAAAATCACTGAGACATGAAAAGGAGCCAGTCTTTGTCACACTGTCCCACATTCCTAAGAATTAGCATGAACTTCATGAGTGAAGCCTATTGCTGAACCAAACTATCCTCCACCACCTGCCTAAGCACACACTGATTTCCCACCAGGGAATATGGTCCAGCCACAGGTTACATTATGGAAATGAAATGACAAAAATGCCAAGAAAGCTCAGTCATAGCAATTAACAGAGTCCAGGATTCAATCAAGTCAAGTTACGGCATATAAAAGAGGTTTTAAACTGATCATCTTTAATCAACTCATTTTTATCACTAATGAATTGTCAAGTGCTATCAACAATGTAAGAAAGGACACATCAGAATTAGAAAGTCTACTATAAAATGCAACAATAGAGCACCTACTGCTTTTACAGAGACTGAAAATGATTACAAAATTGTTAAATGCTCATAGCTAAAAAGAAAAAAAAGGCACAAATCCATGGTTTCTTCGAAGAAATAGTTTGTGGAGAGGGAATAAAGGATGGCACTTGCATACACAGGCATGGATATGCTGAAAGTAACCTACAAGTCAGAAGCTATCAGAGGAGTTCTGATTTCCACAGTTCCCAAACTCAGGATTGCTGAAGGATATTAAATATATTTATTGAAAGTATTATGTAAAGACTCTTGTATAGCCCCAAAGACACCTGGAAATGAAAATCCAGCCAGAAAGTTTTTGGGATCTATTCTTCTGCCTCTGGCTTAGTGATGTCTGCAGGCCTGAGCAGGCTTGCCAGTACTGCTGTACCAGTCATTAAACAGAAGTGATATGGGCATAACACTAATCTGATCATGGAAAAACTGAAGATATTTAGAAGAAGAAAAGTTCAAACCCACGTTTAATATGTGCATTTGACTGTAAGGAGTGTAAGTACAACTCTGTAGCTTAAAAAAATATGTATGAATGTAACAGAAGGTCTTATACTGGCATGCTAATGAGAGATAGCATAACTAAAAAGAAACTGCTTTAAGTAACATGGCAAATACTGCATGAGGGTGGGGAATGGAGATAAGAACATCTGTAAGAAGTCACTACCACAGTCAAGGCATAAACATATTCTGAAAGGCAAGGGTTGCAGAGAAATACAGAAGAGCCAGCAAGAGCCTCAGCTGGGCAACACTGGACCAGGAGAGATAACTCGAGGCACGTCTTGTGTGCGTATTGAGTTTGTAAGCCTCATAAGACATTTAGCCAGAGACATTATCAGCCAAGTGCCAGATTTCTGGAGGAGTTCTGATCCTCTCAACTTGGGATTCCTTCCAACTGGCAGATTAGCAGTGTTAAGCAGACACTGCTTGTCGCTGCCTATCTGAACTCCACAACCGTAACCTCGCTGTTGCTACCTTTATTTTTCTAATAAAAGACAAATTTATGGGGAATCAAAGTGCCACTGAAGCACAGCTGCCAGTCAAAAATATTCAGCATCTCAGCTAGCTATAAATAACTTTTCTTGTGGGAA
Source organism: Lepidothrix coronata (assembly GCF_001604755.1). Classification (NCBI taxonomy): domain Eukaryota; kingdom Metazoa; phylum Chordata; class Aves; order Passeriformes; family Pipridae; genus Lepidothrix; species Lepidothrix coronata. The sequence goes on from NW_016690192.1 coordinate 557,582, forward strand.
GAACATGGCCTCACTAGCATAAGAATAATGTGAAGGTTCTCACGACCTTGTTTAACATTTCCCTTTTGCTTACCATTCACATTCAGTGCTTCGTGCCGACAAAGTTAGCAGGGGATACTTGCCAGTAAAGCTCAGGGAACACTGGAAGATGGAGGTATTGGAGACTACATTTCTAGTGGAGGTAAAACTCCTCTCACAGTTATCCCATGTAAGTAAGGAAAGGAACAAATTCCTTTTGGGAGCCTCCCTCCAACGCCATCAAACACAGCTTCTGCATTATTCCCAAAAAGGGAGTCAGTATGCCAAAATCCTTCCTCAAACTGTACTTACTGCAATGGAGATGGAATGGAGCAACAGGTGCTTCTGCAGTCCCCGTTCCAGTGCAGAGATGGATTCAATTTATGCTGCTCCCAAGGACATGGAAGTACATTCGTGTCTTACATCAACCTTTTAAAGCTACTACAGTGCCATCATTCATCTACATATCCAAATCACTCTGATCACGTCTTCTCAAAGCTCACAAATCATGGTACCTTCTCTTTATTGGAAAATACATAATTTTTGTACTAAAGAACTTAGTCCCTCAAAAAACCCTCAAACTTCTCTAGTGGCTCTGCTTCTACAGAGACTAATTGTATCGTGTTCACAAAAAATCTAAAAGCATTTAGCTAATACCACCTCATTTATCACTACCTCCCTCTTATTTCTCAACACTGGGAAAGTACCTATTCTATAAGCAGCATCAAAGCAAAACAGTTCCACTGCATCTCCCAAGCCACCACTACCATGTGTAGGATGAGCCATCTAAAAGAGGTGCTGTGGCCAAAAAATAATGGCTGTTTTTGCAGGGGCTGCAGAATCATACGTTTTGTAGCACAAAATCACAGTTTTAATGCATTCAAATGTAACACAGCATTAGACACCAAATTAGCACTTTTAATTGCAAGTGACTGGGCAGTTTCCAGGCTGCCCTTGCAAGGGAAAGATTACACCAGCTAAAAGATACCAGTGACCTTTAATCAGCATTTCCCTCCTGCCATGTGCTTTTAGTCTAATCATAACAGACAGGACAACCGAGTCCCTATCTTCCCAATCCAAATGTCCTGCCAATCCATTAGTAAAACTTAACCAAAATAGACCACACAAAAACAAATCCCCAAACACACCATCACCACCATCATTAATGAGCCTTCCTGAGTTATTCTGCTGACACTTAAGATTCAACAGCCAAACTTTATGAAAGGGCAGTGTGAGATGAATTCATTTTCATTTAATAGGTACTTGAGTCCTTATCTCCAGAAAATTAACATTAATTCATTGCACTCATTCTGCCAATTATCTGTTGTTTATCATAGCTTTTTTGAAACTGTAGAAAAAGCAAGTTACTAAATGAGTGTGAATGACCTGAACAGACCTCAACAAACAGGTTTGGGAACATAAAAGCAATTATGCAGCATTGAGCTAAATTTCAGTAACTTACTATTTTATTGGTAACCTTGCACTTCAGGGAGGCCCACAGGTCAGATGGGATAGCACTGTAAATTTGTAGTGACTGTCATAGTCCAAAACAGTTCCAAAATGGTCTGAAAAATGCTACAGAAACTGAGGAGGAGGGTTACATGGTTTATCTGTTGAGAACCATGCAGTCTACATGACATCTCCCTCTTCTCCTGCATCCCTTCATTGCTCCAGCTGCACCACAGATTAAACTGAATGGAGACATGTCATGGTGCCACACTGCAAACCAAGTGGAAACTTACTTTTTCACATTAAATAATTCCTTGAAGCATTTTGAGAAAAGATTATACTTTCACCAAAGTTCAGCTGTGGATTTGTACATTCAACACCTAAAATGGCAAACCCTGTCAGAAGTAATCGCTTTTCATTTGAAGCAGTTCAAGGGGTTTCTTCAGAGAAACGGACTGTGTCATAAATACAATCCACAGACATTCACTCACTGTAAAAGAAGAGGACCTCTTCATTAAAATCTCACGCTCTAAACCACGGTGCCCACGGGTAAGCTTAGGGTCAGGGAACAGGAAATCTCTTGTATTTTCTTCATACGTAGCTAGAATTCTTCCTACTAAAAAGAAAATATATACTTTAATTGGAAAACAGACAAAGCCGTATAGCATAGACACCGCACACAGAGCCACGCTGAAACCACGATAAATTTTGCTCTTAACAAATTTTCAGCATGGCTCCAAAACTCCTATCACACCAGGAAATAACCTCATCAAGTTAAATCAGCAGCAGAAATGCGCAGAATCTACTAGGAAACTATGTTTTGATGTTATTGTAAAAAAAAACCAAAGAAGACTGTGTTAACTGTTTTATAAGAGATATACGAGAAGTTTTCTCTAGGAAACTCTTTGGTAGTTTCTTCTTTCTTTCCTTTCCATGCCAGGGAAGAAACCAGTATTTTTTAATGGCAACCAATCCCTTATGAAATACTGTATCATTCCATATCACAGTAGTGGCAAGAAAGTAACACAAGCAACATCAAAATAACTACCCCAAGATTTTCTCAATATCCTGGTTTGCTACTTTAAAAAAATAAATATATTTTGTTTAGAGGGAAAGCCTTGAATTTATATTATAAAAAAATTTAACTTGTGCTATTGCAGCCATCTTGTTGAAGTTTATCACACCTATCTCTGACCCCTGAAAATAAATTCCTTATGCAAGATCTTTTACTCTCCCATATAAAAAAAAAAATAATCCCCATTCAGTGCATTTCTTCAAGTAAACAGTCTGGTGAGTCACCTGAGAGAAGCGATTGTTTCCTTGAAAGTACTAAGGACAAGTGACTGAGAGTGCTTTTAATACCACAGTTTCCAAATGAGTCCTCTTTAAAACTTGACTTTATTTCCAATAAAATGCAGATTTACATTATTCATGGGAACACTTGAATTTCATTAAAATAGATTTTTATAATCACACAAACCAATAACAGAAGTATGACAAATCGCTATTTATTATCTTCAGATATCCCAAGAGACCTGTAATACTTATAGTGAGGATAAGAGTTTTCCCAATGGTCACCATTAAAATGGAAGAAAAAAAATGTCATTCTGAGAACAAGATTATGCACTCTGAAATTTCACAGAAAGCCTCTTTGCAAGTGAATTGTGATGTAGTTAATAAGTATGCACTGGATGATTTCAGTTTATTTTCCGGTTTTAAAATATTATCACTTTCCTAAGTCTGACTATGGTACATTTCAATATTCAGTTATTATTCTCTTTCAAGAATGAGATCCTCTTGATCTATTAACATTTTATATTCAGAGGACTACTTGTTGAAGAGCTTTCTATGTTGTTTGTGTGTTGGAAAAAGTGATTGTGCTGTAATGGGCAATGTCCTCATGGAAATTCACCTATTAAACTGCATAATTTATGAAGAGACTGATACAATACCTGGAGGAACGAGCTGTATTAGTTCAAGTACTGCTGTGTCAACTAGAAGGGAAAAAAGTTTTTTCATGAGTTAAAAAAAACCCAACCCAAACCTAAAAGGAAAAGTAATTCTCATAGTCAAAGTCCAAAAACCCCAGATCCCTGATTTAAGCTTCACAGCACTGTATACATTGCTGTACTATTTCCATCACGCCAACAATAAGAGAAAATTAAAAGCAGCTTGGATAAATATCAGAGATGAACACAATGGCATTAGCAGCATACAAATGACAACTCTAACTTGACTTAGAACTTGGTAAGTTCTATCTGCTGCCAGGTTTGTCCTCTTTTAAAGATTATGTAAGCTTTGCCCACTTTTCAGATAACTCTCAGTATGAAGGTGCATATTCCTGGAGTTTGAATTCAGGGTCAGTGTTTTCTCACTACAATTCATTATACTCCACATGTGGCAAGACATAATTTTCTGATGAATGAATAATGAAATGAATAATTTTTCAAAAATTGGAGGTTTATGCTTATATAATTTGAAAACTAATCAAACAAATAACTATAAAAAGGAACGAATTACCTATTTGGATAACCAGCTGAATTTCGAATCAATTATGACTTTTTACCCTCTTCCTGTTCTAAAGCATGTAGCATACATTTCTAGAGGCATTTTGTTAGACAACAAAGTGCTTACTCAGTAGCTATTCAGAGAGCAGGCTCCTGACAGAAAAACTACCACATACTTTAAACCTCCAAAAAGCCTTTAGAGCCCACACATGCATGACATTAATGGATATAACATAGTATACATAAAAAGCAGAACCTACATTCCAGTAATTTCACAAGGTCTCCAGGATCAACTATATTAGCAAATTCCTGAAAAAGAAATTAATAAATAATAACAATGGCACAGTCAAAATAATTAGATGGACTTCTGGGGAAAGAGAAGGAAAAAAAACCCCAAAATCAATATTCTTCCTTGCCAAGATGGTTCTCAAGAGCCCTATCCCTACTGGAAAAATAAAGGATACTGCAATTATCATTTGGAACATGATCAAATTCATTGAAAGCCAGCAATTGTCGTTATGTGCTTTCCAGCCATTAGGAGTTACCTCTCCATATTTAAATTATGAGGTATTGTAAAGAGTTGAAGACGTAGTGGTAAGTATTGTCTAAGAACATTTCAAGAGAAAAAGATTAATTGCTTAAAGTACTGCAATTCTGATAGATGAATAATATATTCTTTAATTTATTGGTAACGCTTTAAGCTTAATTTTCATGGAAGCGACTCTTCATGTACAGGCTCCCGTTCAGGTTTTTTTTTTTTTAACCTGAATCTCACATGAACAGATGGCAAGGAATAGGGAAAGATGTTGCACTGGATATTCAGCAGGTAATAGATTTCCCCCTAATTCTGTATAAAAGTCTCAGCAGAATGGTGTAAGTCACACTGCTACTCAAGGTACTAAACATTAAAAAACAAAAAAGTACTGGTGCTCCACAAGTATCTAGACCTAATCAATAGCTATTTGTAAGAAGACAGATATTACTGTCAGCTTTCTTGTTCAGCTTCTTTTTTAAGTAGATGGTGTCTTGGAGGTTCCCTAAATTACACTGAAAACAGTATTCAGTACATTTCCCTTAAGTAGTTTGTGGTATGTCTGCCTTTAAAGAATGATGGTCTTTCTTACTCTTCAGTAGCCAGTGGAGTTATCACTGTTTGTTTCTTACCCACTTCACCAGAGCACCACTGATGTTTACTCAGCCTGGTTTTCAAAGTGCTGGGGGGGGATGCTTAAAGGAAAAGAACTAGAAAGGGTAAAGTATTATTATTCATAGGTAGTCAAGAAGCCAGATCATATCTGTGAGATACTGTGTTTCATTATCCCTGTGGTACTAATAATGAAGCTAGTAGGGACTCAAATATGTGATAAACAACTATAAATTATAGGGCCAGAGTACCAATCTGGGAATTCTGGTGACAAACCATGAAAAAAGTATCTCAAAGGGAGTAAGATGTCACCAAAAAGGCTTGAGCTGCTATTCTATCCTTCTATTAAATTGAGTCTCCTATATTATATGGTCTTTGTTCTTCACCTTGCCATAATTTTTAGAACAGCAACATGCAGTTCCTTCGAAACTAGCAAAACAGATGCTGAGAAAGGACAGTTCACAAAAGAAGGAACAAACACCTAAAAAGTCTCATCATACATTATAATCTTTAGTATGCATGTGGATAATACAGGCACACATCTCCTTTGTGCTGAAGGGAAGCAGTAGTTAAAATACTGTGCCATCCTCAGTGTGATTGCTTGACGGTTTTTGTGGAATTTGGGATGGGGTTTATTTGAGTTGTACTAGCTCTTGACATATCTTACCTTTTCAAATACTAGTTTTTCTTGAAAGAAGAGTGGAAACACCGCAGGGACACACTGAGTTTTTTTACACTGCCCAAGTACAAAGACGCTGAGATAAAGTTCCTCTTTGTCTTTCAGCAGCACTCCAGGACAAGTTATCTGTAAGAGTAACACACTCATTAAACAAACTGAACTTCAGATAAAGAAGTAATGGCTGTTTTCAAGATAAAAATGAAACAGTCAGGACTGAAATGGTTGATTTCTAAGAGTCAGATTATAACAGACTAGAGTGAAAAAAATTCTTCTCTAAAGCAATTCTATTTGTACAGAATGATCAGGAAAAATAGTCACCATTTTAAAATAACCAGGACCAAATTCATCTTGCTTAAGTAAACACACTCCATTGTCTTCAACCAAAACTGAAACCTAATAGCCAGGTTAATACAGTTAAAGGCATGCACTGACTATGTAAGAGAGTCATCTTCTATATGAAGAGTCATGTAGAATGAAGTCTATGTCGTGCCAACACACAAAACCCCATCCAAACTTTAGCCTAACTACGGAATGAAGCTGGTAAATGTACATGCTTAGATATCCATACTCTGTTTAGCCACCAGAAAGGGTAAGTTTATGTGCAAATGTTATAATAACTTTGTGTTCTAATATGTAAACAAGAAAAAGCAATTGTTGTTCCATTACTACCAGACATACGATTTCTCTGGGAAGTTTGGCCATCTTTGGCCATCAAGGCAGGAAGGCTTCTCATTAGATGCCAGATATTGCCACTAATCTCTCAACTTTCTCTGCACAATTCTTATTCTTTAAGTAAGAAGTTGGTATGTTTCTAAAGCTCTGATGAACATCAGACATTTTTTCTTATGCTCTAATTGCAAGGATGTACACAACTCATTGCAAAACTATTTGCTATTTTCTCCAAGCAGTGTGGTTTCATTCTATCACCCAGCCTAAAGAATTGACACCTTTCACTTCAGGTCTCCTGTTCGCTTTTTGTCTCAGTACTATAAATATGAGGTAGTCTCTTCCAACATAAGGTTGCTGGAGAAAGTGTTCAGATTTTCAATTGTCAGGTAGGAAGACAAAGGAGGAGAGTGACAGGAATTAAAATAAGTGGTTTGGTTACAGTCTCCTACTCCCAAATGAACGTTTTACTTGAGAAGTTCTAACTGGATTTAAAAGAACACCATATGAACAGCAGAAAAACAGCCTCAGGTAAAAGAAATAATAGAAAATAATGTGTGATAAATTATTAACTAAAAAAAATTGGGTTTCTACTAATAAATATCCAAGGAGGAAAAAAGAGGTTTCTTCTCTGTGTAAATGAGGGCTTCAAATCTGCAAGAAAAGTGCCAGAATAATACATAACCCAATTGAAACAGCCTGTCAAGCATTAAACAGCTTGTATGACACTCAAGCAGTTGCAAGTGTGAATAGGAGTGAGAGAGACAGATTTCATTCATACAAGGCAAGATGCCCCCAAACTCCATAGTACAAGTCATAGTAGCTTTAGTTCTCGCTTTTCTCCTCCACATTTCTGTAGAACTTATAAACACTTTTAGTGGAGTTTTGTGCCTTTCACCTCAGAGAAGGCAACCAATATTTGCCAATTTGTTGAGGTGAAAAGTGAGAGATTTGAAGACGTTGGAGAGGGCAAAGCTGCAAACAACAGGTGCCATTTTCTCCTTGCTACCCTGTAAAAGAAAAGAAGTTCCTACAAATGAGCATGTGGGCCCATATAGCACTTGTGGAAACCCGTGATTCTAATGCCCTGGAGATAAACTGCACAGTTCATTGCCTGGGCTGGAACAGCACCAAATCTGCATGTCCATGTAACTTTAAACCAGTTCCAAAAAGAGTGACACGTGTATATCTGCAGTTGGTGACACCTATTCTGTCATATGCGATGCACAGAGCAGCGTAACTCTTGGGAGACAAACTGAAGCTCTTATCTGACTGCAAACTGTTCAGGCAGGATGAGAGACTATTTTAAAGACTGTAATAGTATTATCCATGGATCAGCTAAGGAAGAGGGATATCAATGCTGCAATTAACTGACCTTACAAGCAACCCGGAGGACTATGAGAACTGTCTAGGACGGCATTATCCTGGACTTCTCTGCTGGAAGTTCCCAGGATGATGGAAAATGTGTACCAGCCCTATTGCTGGGACATCACAAACAGCCATAAAGAACTCACTGAATTAATCTCACGGAAAGGAACAGAATTCTATTGATCCACAACCCTCTGTTTCATTTATTACACGCAGTCCTAAAACTGTAGCTGCAGATGTGACCAATGAATAAGGTAGGCCTGGAAAAATCCCTTTAATTGCCCATTATCATCAAAACAAGAGGAGTTCTCTATGAAGGGCAATGGACAGTATTGGCTTCTGCTGAGTGTAAGCTTCCAGACACACCAGCATTTTGGACTCAAGAATTGCAAAAATAATCTTCTCAGTGTGAAGAAATTCCATTTTAGTCTCCTTATCTGGAAGTAATTCACAATTCTATTAATTTATCTTTATGCTTAAAGATTTACCTACCTTCACTGCCACATTTGTGAATTCTCCATGTAGTCATGACACAAAGTATAATGTGAATTTCTTTCTGTTGCTACACGAACAATCTAAATGCCAGCAGCAAAGGTAGACACTAAAGTTAGTCTCAAAACCACAAATAACAATGAAATCTCATTCTGAGCAATGATAAATTATTCATTTTCAATTAATGGCATGATAAAGCAAACAAAACATCCCCCTTAGTTTTTAAGTTAGGCTTTCCATTTCAGAAGAGCAGCCTCTCAGAAAAGAAGAAAACTAGCAGTGAGATAAACCAAAGAGCTGGTGGACTCAGATCAGAGGTGGTCTTGGAATTTCATTAAGTCAAAAGGAGCACAATCCATCTGTATCCTAAAGCAAGGGAAAAACAAGGAGGACAGAACTTCTGACAAAAGTGGATAGGTTTTAAAGAACATCGAGGAATATGCAGAGCACTGTAAGAGAACAGGAAAATGAATGAGAAATCTGGACAAGACTTAGGTCACAAATAAAGCGAAAATGGAGGAAATTAATGGATGTAGTGTAAATCAACCAAAATGTGAAAACTAACAAATCTGTGTCCCAAACACAATGGAATATTTTGCCTTGGTTTTAATGACATTTAACACAGGAGCAAAAAGAAAACTTAAAGAATTAAATGATGAAAACGGAAGTCACCCACTACGTACTAGGCCTAGCCCAGAAGCCACAGAGATGCAGAATCATATTCAGCCCAGGTTGTGAAAGAATGTTATTTTATTTCCTGGATCTATACATAACTGAAACCTATGTAATAAAAACAAGGGTGGTACCATCTGCTGAAAAATAATAAACTCAAGGCCCATATGAGGCAGAGAGATCTGAAAGATTATAACCCCATCAACCAGAATATTTAAATGTGCAAAAGTAAAAAATAAAGACATGAAGGAAAAAAAAGACATGGAGGAAAAATAAAGACATAACTAGAAGAAAGCCCAGCAGCGCACTTTCCATAAAAACAGATCAATCAAGCAAAACCCTACATTTTCTTAAAAGTCTAGTTTCTGAATAAAGGATATCATCTAATGCCACATGAGAAATTATTACTTATGATGCAAAAGATAGGACTTAGTATCAAAGGTGGTACAGAACTGGCCAAAGGACAGCATCAATAATGTGCAAAAACTGGGAGGCATCAAGCTGAGGTTACTATTAAAAATTCCTCTCTATGTACTCGGATTCATGTCTTTTAACATTTTTAATGACCCTGACTAATATTAAGGCATATACAATGAATCTTGAACTTTTTTTTCCCTACTTCACCTAAGGCAACAGCAAGACCCCATTTGGAATGCAGAGTTCAGTTCTGATCCTGATCAGTGCAAATTCAAAGTAGAAGAGTAGTTCCCATCCCTAAGATGGTGAGAAGACTGGTGAGTCCATCCCACAAAATACCACCAGAAGAACCAGGTCTACTTACCTATTGGGAAATAAAAGAATTGCTGCCCAAAGAATACACCGAGAGCAACCATGGAAGACTAAAAATTATCTAAGAGAAGGGCCAGTGTTGACATTTGTGTAAGAGTAGTCCCTTTCCACCCTTGTTTGCAGCCTTGAGAGCAGGGTGAATAACAAACACCCCACAACTCAAGAACCGTGACCCTGGGGAAATGTCTCCCCTGTACTCTCTCTTGGCACAAAAATAGTTCAGAGCAGTAGGAACAGAAAAGGAAAGCACATCTGGTCCTTTCCAGGAGCCAAGCAGACCTTGGCATTATGGAGACAAACGTCAGCTGTTGAGACAGCAGAACAACACCATGAGAGTGACACCCTCACTATCCATGAGTGGAAACCACAGCTCAGCTCCAGAGCAGCCATTCAAGTTTGGTAACAAAAGGCAGCTAAGCAACCAGGAACCCCCGGTCAAGTTCCCACCATATACTTCCTGGGCCTGCATTTGAATTTTGTGGATGGAACCTTGGGTTTTCCTCTCAGCAGCAATATTCTGGCAGCACTTGTCCCGTGAGGAAACCAAACCTCTGGATTACAGTGACCAGGGCGCACAAAGCCATCAACTCCAGGGTAACAGCGTACCACACTTCTTAAAAGTTACCAGAATGAGAGCTTCTTATTTTGTACTCCCAACCCGGATATAAGCAGAAAACTTTGCAAAGTGCAGAAGGCACAGTCCTAATAAGATTAACGTGAAAACCTTCCACTTTCACACCCACCGACCTGACCCCCTCCGTGTAACACCCAGAGCTGCCCAGTGCCACATGCTGCCCCTCGCAGGGCTGCACTTCAGAGCACAAATGCTCCTTCCTGGGATTTCTTTTGCTCCGTTTTTTTTTCAAGCGTGCTTTTCCCACACCGCCCAGCTTCCCACGAATGAGCGTCTCTTAAAAAAACCCAACTTTTCCACAAGAGAATGAGAACTGTGGAGGGGGCACGGCCGCTGCCAACACCGGGGGGGGGCACAGGGGCCGGCTGTCGGGGGATGCACACACAGAAGGGCTGCAGTGACACACGGAGGGCGGCCCCCGCTCGCCAGCACGGCCCGGAACAGCCTCCCTTAAGCCCCCTCGGGCCGGCAGAGCGGGGCGGCAGCCGGGACAGGAAAGCGGGGCGGGAAGCGGCGCCGGAAGAGCAAAGCGCGGCTTGTCCTCTCGCCGAGCCCGGCCGAGGGCGGCGGGGGCGCGGCCCAGGCACTCACCGAGCGCAGCTCCAGCTGCAGGACACAGCGCAGCGCTTTCCGCGGCATGGGCGGGCGGGCGGCGGGGCCCGCCGGGCCCGGGCCGCTGGGGCTCGGCCGACGCCGTTGTCACGGCAACCGGGGCGCGTCCGGCCCGCGGGCACCGCTCCGCCCTGCGCCCGGATCCCGCTCCGCCCTCCCCGGGGGCGGCTTCGCCTCCTTCCCGCACCTCCCTCCTTCCCGCACCTCCCTCCTTCCCGCACCGCCCCTCGCCGCCGCCATCGCTTCCGCCTTGCCGGGCGCGGTGGTGGAGGCCCCTCTGCACACACCCTGCCCGCAGTGCCCGGCTCCGTCCTGTCCCCGTCCCCTCCCAGCCGTGTAGCCCCTCGGTACACAGGCAGGGCCTCCTGCCCTCGCAGAATCACGGAATCAGTTTGTTTGGAAAAGACCTCTTTGAATTCGCCGAGTCCAACCTATGACCGAGCGCCACCATGTCAACCAGACCATGGCACTCAGTGCCACGTCCAGTCTTTCCTTAAACACCTCCTGGGAAAGTGATTCCCCCACCTCCCTGGGCAGCCCATTCCGATGTTTAATCACCTTTTCTGTGAAGAAATTTCTCCGAATGTCCAATCTAAACCTCCCCTTGTGCAGTTTAAGAGTATATCCTCCCGTCCTGTCGCTAGTCCTGTCCCTCTTCCCTACTCATCCCACAATCTCCTGCCTGCTCCATCCCTTCCCCTCGCGGGCGGGCCCGTGCTGGCACTGTCCGCAGGGACTGTGGTGCTGATGGGGAACTGCTGGGGTGTATCGAAAGCATAAATAGTAGATAAAATATAATTTCCAGTTTCTCTGCCTTCTGAAGGGCCAGGCAGTGACAGTGATGGGTGCTGTGTTGGGTGATGGAGAGCTGGTGTGAAAGCTGAAGCATCCAGCGCTGGGCAGGGCACCAGACGGGTCACAGACGAGGACGGCGCTGCCGTGGGGCATCCAGGAGGAGTGTGAAGCTCAGGATGTGTCAGATCCATCCAGCTTCTTGGGCCTCCTGCAGAAAGGAGACAAGAGAGCCTTCCCATCAACAAAGGGGTCACAACCAAGTTTTGTACAGTTCTAGGGCTGAATAGCTAAAAAGCACTAAATTGCCACGTTGTCACGTTTTCTTTATTTCTTTTTTATTTCTTTTTTTTTATTATTTTTTCTTCTTGTAACACAATTCACCTGCATCCTGTTGTAGGAATCTGGGCCCTTTTGATTCTAGTATCCTGTTTTAATGTCCTCTGTGGGTGAGACATGATGCACATGGTATATTCTGACTGGTCCCATGTTCAGAGACTTGTCTGCACGCTCATATCTGAAACTGTCTGTTCATGCTCATCTTTCCGCTTTCATTACTGCACAAAGTCAAATTTATGCCACTGATCTTGATCACCATTTTGATCATATCAAAGATATTCCCCGGTGTCTTTGCTGCTAAGTTGTTTTCAGAGTATTTACAATCACGTACAACACCAAAATAGTCTGACTTTATGTCTTGGCAACTGCAAGTCATTTCAGCCTCAGACTGTGAAGGGATTTAAGCCTTTAAATATTCTTTCCAAATTCACAAGTACAGTTGTAGAGCAGGAAATTGTAATTGCCTCCAAAAGAGACCAGTGGCTCAAATGTGTCCTTCAGCTTTCTTTATTTTAATTTTACAATTTCAAAGAAAAATCATGCTAAGTGATCTGGAAAGAAACAGCATTCTCAAAGTGTTTTGATTTCTTTTTTTTTTTTTTTTTTTTTATTTAAGGAAACTGCAAAGAACATAATATGCCACAGCAGACAAAAATGAAATCTATAGATAGATTAAATATCACTACTAATACTTGATATCAGCCTTTTAAAGTAAATAAATTACTGGAAATGCAGGCCTTGGTTTCAGTAATGTGACTTCTGTAACAGGTGTGAGGGTTTTTTTTTTTTTTTTGATTGGTTTTGGGTTTTATGTGGTTTTGGGTTTTTTTTGTCTGAGCAAAGGATTTTGTATTTAAGGCCTGGAAAAGCCTCATTTTTGAGCTGTAGACTTCTAGTACATATATTAAGGAGGAGTTGACACTTGGATAAAATCATTTTCTAGGCATTATCAGTCTCAAGGTTATGAATAGCATTCCAGAGTTAATGAGAAGAAAATTCTCACAGATCCATAGCCTCAGATGGTAGCAGTATTAAAATGGTTTATTGCTTATTTTCAGCTACCTTTCATATACATGCTTTTTGGAGGGATAAATAATGTGTTAAAGATTGTGAAGTATGAGATATTATGGTAAGTGTGGCCATATAAGAACAGAAGATAGATAAATGCTGAAATCAAAAATGGCATCACATTTGTGATGAGAATTTAATATCTATGTGCAGTGCCCTGGAACAGAAGTACTTTATAGCCCTTGAAAAAGGAGCACAAGGCAGGACAAAAAGCTTCTCTGAAGTGCTAAGGCAGTGATGAATTTCAGTGCTTTTCCCTGGTAAACCCTCTGGTCTGCAGAGTTTCTGCTACTTCACCTCTCTGGGCCTTGGGAAGAAAGGCAGCTGCTGCAGTGTTTTCCTGTCCAGCCCTTTCTGCAGTGCTGCGAGACCCATCTGGATCTTCTTGTTTTTGTTAAATTCATGTTTTAGGCTTACATTTGCACTGCAGGAACAATAACGCAGGAATCTGGGGGACAATGAGGGAAAACCCTGACTTTCAGTTAAAATCCATTCCCAGTAAGGAAAACTGATAGCCAAAGCAGCAAAAAAGGTGCATGCTAGTGTAATAGACCTGAGGTTTTAACTGTGGTAAAGTTCCCCTGCTGTGATAGCACATGAATTCCTTTGCTTTTACAGCAGTAAATCTTCTTGTAACGCTGCTTATACTTAGTCCTGTGTATTAAAGAGCTAGAATGACAGTTCTGCATTGTGTTAATTTTTTTTGTAATCTCCTCCAATTATAAGCAACATCTTTTCCTGTCCTCTGGGCCCTCCAACATGGCTGCTATGGAAGAACTGTGATGTCACAAAAATGTTCAATTTTGCTCTTATTTCTACTATTACAAACTAGGAGTAACTGCCAGAAGAGTGATGATACACTGGTTTAAGATAATTCTCATAAGATTTATACTATATTGTTGCAGGGCTCATGATGGTCAGGCTTCAGTGCACTGAAATATGTTACAAAATAAGTAAAGTGGGAAAAACAGGAAGAGTCAAGTTTGCAAACAGTGGGTATTCCACAATTCAAAATCTAAAAAATACTGGGGATTAGACAGCATTGGATCAGATAAGGCTGGAGATCAGAAAGCAGGTCTAACATCACCAGTTTTGTCAGAGGCTTACTTTAAGCTAAGAAGCCAGGAACGTTTTTTCCTTAAACTTAGGAAGCATTACGCTGGGTGCAAAGTGGTATTGCACAATCATTCTGGCAATCAGAATGAAGGAAATAGAGGAGCTTTCCACATTTTTCCACCCTCTACTGCAGTTCTTAGGAGTGTTGTCTGAGATCCATTTCGGCCTACTTTAAGCCCCTGATGTTGACCGAGCAGTTAGAGGAGATGTCTGTCTTAGTGCACATTGAGATCATTATTTAGATATCATCACCAAGCACGATTGACTTGTCATTAATAACTGTGGAGAATTCCAGGAAGACATCTGCTCAAATAACAGCAATAAATTATGAGATATGGTAAGGTTTCCACGTTAAAAAGGCAAACAAACAAAACATTAAGACATTTTACTTTGGAGAGGAGAAAAATAAGATGTAATACAAAGGAGGTACATAAGGGATTGAATGACATGTAGAAATGGGTACTTCTGTTTGCCTATGCCTATTTATCCTTTCAAAGGACACAGGCAATGAAATTAAAAGACAACACAATCAAGACTGATAGAAGAAAGTGCTTTAGATAGTGGAACTCGTTACCACAAGATACATTCAACAGTGTTCAAAGCAGAATTGCAGTGCTTTCGGGACCCCACCGGACGACACCCACATGTGTTACTTATTTTGATCTTCTGACTCACTGCTAGGTTAAATGTGCAATTCACAAAAGTCATTCCCTGTGCAAAGGATTGTAGTCAAGGAAAACAGCCAGCAGAAGTTTAGACTAAACAATGCCAGAGCACTATAGAGCAGAGCTGGAAAAATTTTGTAATGTGAGAGATTCTAATAGAATCTAAGGGGACTGAAGTGAATTGCATTACTGCAGACAGTAATGTAATGGGGAGGTAGTGTGTTAGATTATTGATGAAGACAGAGGATGGAGATTACCTGAGGGTGTCAGCACACTCTTCACAAAATACATTTTCATCTAATCTTTCTACTTTAAAGCAGGAAAAAAAGTTGCCCAGAAGTTAGCATTCATTAATATCTATTGCTTTAGAAAAAGGCCACAATGATTTTGTCGATCCTGTCTTATTGAGCATCTTGCTCTTTCTCGAAGTGCAAAGACACAACTGGGCAGAGCTCTTGGCTTCCTAGATGAATCTACAGGTTGCTACAGGCAAAAGGCCACCTACTCATGTAGTTACATAGGCAAGGCAGTGACCTTTCTTCCCTGTGCCCTCCCAGTCTCACTAGTGCCTGTTGAAGAGCATTTTCATTACATATCTGAAAAAACTCAGGGCCTCTCTAATATTTCACCATGACTCAGCCACTGCAGAGCAATTCCTCCATATTGCTGCTAAGTCAGTACTCGCTTTGGTGGATGTGACCATTAGCTTTGCTCATTCTTGATGTATATCATGCCTGCAACAAAAAAATAAGCAGGATATCTAAAGACATGGAAGTTTTCATAACATGTAAGCTGTTTTCCAGGTCTGCTAAATTCTTTCTTGACTAGCTGTAGCTAAAGAAATCAAACCTGATTTGATTACAGCCACTAGAGGAATATTCCAGATCTTGAATTCAGTTGTAGTAATTGGAAACCTGTGTTGTAAAGAAATAATCTAAATTCATCTAAGAGATAACTTCTCTAAATAAAGTCTTATGAATTCAGAAATGGCACAGATTCAATCAGCCAAGACAGCATTAGCTTTGTACCCCTACCCCTAGAAAGTTCCTAGGCTCTCCCTTACTCGGTTCAAAAGAGGTAACGTTTTCCTTGGTGCTTTACATTTAAAATAAATTGTCTTAGATGGAGACATTGCCCTAGCAAAGTTTTTGCCTGAAACAAAATTCTTCTAACCAAGTTATAAACCTCTGAAAATAGGGCTTTATAATGGGACCGCTGATAGACCCTTAACAATAGCGTTGTGAATGGCGCTGCTATAATTAATGATACTTCAGAAAGATTTATGGTCCTTAGAAAGAGATAAAACAGAAATATCATTGCTTCTTTGCCTCCCATCATTTTATCCTCTATGAAATTTTATGTGAAATAAGTCAAATGAAAAATGTAAGCTCTTAATCTTTTCCCAGAGTCCTGTCTCTCATTTGATGAACACTTTCACAGAATAAATTAGAGCTTTTTATTCCTTATGTATGTACAGCTTTGTATTTAAAAAGCAAAGAAAAGAATATTGTTGGCTTGGCAAAGCAACTCAAGACGATGGTCATGGAGGAAGCAAAAATTACCAACTATTTTTGTCTATTCTTTTGCCATCCCAGAGAAAGTAACTCTTGTCCTGCAGTGGTTCAGAGCAGCTGGCTTGGAAGTGTACAGAAGTGCACCCATATTCTGCATTGGAGAACCTCTGCTGTTGGAAAGTCAGCCACAATGGCTCTGGCTGCAGCAGCAAGAACACAGTGGCCTGAGCAGAAAGCCAGAATCTGTGGCTTGATTACAGAAGATAATGTTTGTGTTCAAAAATGCAGGATACTATATGGATCTTTAATTTAACTGGGAAGGGCATAGCCAGAAGCAGTGGCTGGAAGCTGAAGCTATAAAAAATTGAATCAGATATTTGGCATTATATTATAACAGAGAAAGGGAGTAACCACTGGAACAGGCTATCAAAGGGAAAGTGAGTTCTCCATTTTCTGACAATACCAAAGGAAAATGAGGAGCTCACTAAAGAAATGTTTTTGTCAAAACAAAACATATTTTAGTCAAACAAAAAGAAGAGTGACAACGGTATTTAATGGTCCATGATGTACAGGAGGCTGACCTGATGGTCTAACAGTATGCTCTGTCAGTGAACATTGTGACTCTGTAAAGCATGTTGAAAAATAATGGTAAAGCACTGCTTACTGAGCAGAGAAGAGAGGAGAGGGCTCTGAACAGTTTGCCTTGGAGCTTGAGCACTGCAGCAGCTGGCATTGCCAAAGGAGGTGCTGGGAGGACAGGAGGGAGTGTTGGCTTCTGAGGCCCGGAGAGCAAAGGCCCAACGCAGCTCAGAGCTTGACAGAGTTGTCTTAACTGAGCTGCTTCTGTGTGCGGCAGCAAGCGAGTGGCAGGCAGAGTCTGCAGGGGAAAAGCTTCACCTCTGGGCAGCCAGGATGAGGCAGCAGCTGGATAGGGACTGAGAAATCACAGTTTTGGCATAGGCCGCCTGAAATGGCAGTTAAAGCTCAAAATCCATCACATCCAGATAGAGTCCTAGACTGTGGCTTCTGTTGGCCTCATCCAGCTCAGATGGCATCTAGTCCCTTGTTTTTCAAAAGCCTCTGCAGTGTGTCAGGAATTTTGTCCCTCTGCCCATTAAAGTGTCAGTGTTTGAGCATCTTCACTATTATTTTGATTGACTGCAGTGAAGTCACTAGAGAACCTCAAGGACTTTCTGGCTGGCTTGTTTTCTTGTTATAAATTTTAACTTTTTGTATTAGAGAACTGAAATGCTTTCTTTAATAACTGAAGTTACAGTTTCTAACAGGGAGCCCTGAGATCTATACTCAAATTCTCCATAAATTATAACATTGCTCCTTTAAAATTTCTCCAATCCATCAGGAACATACAGGGATTCTTTTTTTTTTTTTTTTAAATGACAAGAACTTTTGGTTTTCAATGAAATTCACTTTAGAGGGCAGAACATTTTTTTTTTTCATTGTAAGAAGATTTGTAAAGGGGCAGGATTGTGGCTATTAATAGAGTCTTTCCTATAGAAAATCATCAAATCCTTTACAGCGCTAGGCAGATCTGGGCTAGAAAGTATAACAGGATGGTATAGAGCAGCCCAGATAGCAACAGAGAGAAAATGGAGCGGGAAGAAAGAAAAAAAATGGAAACCCAAAATGAAGAGCAGATGCCAATTAGAATTCTTGCAGGCTGCAGCAAGGAGTGAGCATAAGAAGCTGTAGGAAAAGAAAGGATAGAGTGGATTAGTGTTAATCAGAGACATGGGAAAGTAGGAAAGGTTTTAAATGAGCTTTTGAATTAGCAGCTCGAAAGAGAATTCCAGATCCATCAAGTGTAGGAGCAGAAATAAAATGCAGAATACCAGAAGATACATCTGAGTCCTGAGCAATTAACTTCTACTTCTGAAGGTAATAAGACATTTTTTGGAAGTGGAATCTCTTCTCTCTCTCTCTTTCTCTCTCCAGCACTATTTTCCTTATCCCAGTGAAAGAGTGCATTTAGTATGATAAGAAAGGGACTCCTACCTGATTTCTTTTTCACTGTCCTAATGGGATATACATACAGAACCTTGTTAGAGGAAAATTAAGCACTAAGGAACTAGAACTTGCCCAGTCTCTGGCAATAAATTTGCACAAGGACATAGTGCAGGAGAATTGCCTCCAAAGTTGGATAAGTCATACCAAGTAAGAAGCTGGCACAGTGTGGGACAGTGTTTGCATTACAGTCATGAGTTGTCTGAAGATGTTGGGGGTGAAGGTGAGTTCCAAAATCCACCAAAGCCATCACTGAATTTAATAAACATTTGAGTAGGATGGCTGGACTGTGAGAGTAGGGGTTCTCCTTAAAGCTCTGAGATATGAAATATCCCTTAATATTTCTAGGCTGCCAATTTAACTACCTGTAAAATGAGGACAGTAACACTTATTCACTAAAAAAAAAAAAAAAGAGAGAAGGTAAAAAAAAAGAGGAAAAAAGAGAAACTCCACCGATTATCTGTTCTTAGAGGCTGTACAATGGGATAATTAACAATCCTATTTCTGGCTTTGGCTTTATCTGCAATCTAAGAAAGAGTACCTCTGTGTTTGTGTTTCTTTTACATATGAATCATCCTTAAAGCTTAATGAGGAAACTAATGCTATATGAGAAGGTTGTTTTCTCACTAGTTAAATATTTACTTTTTAAAAGCTCTATGTATTCCTAGAGTATTATTAATTTATTATTTGCTAAACAAAATCTTATCTAGTCCCTCTTTATTTCCTCACCTCACCTGACATAATTTTAAGCAACTGCAGTCAGTGTCTTAGTTCCAGCCATCAGTTCCGGATCTCTGCACCACTGAATCGCCAGCAGAACAAACTTCATCCAAACAAAGCACAGACATGTACATCAAACCAGCCAGAGCTCCTGACATGGAGTTTGTGCCAGCTTAGTGCCTTAACGTTGGCTTTGCACTGGCTGCCAAAGGATAGAGGATGCTGGATCCAGTGACTAGCACAGAGAGTCAGTCCATGCCTAACATAGCATAAAAGCTGCCAGCACCATGACAAACCTTCCATGGTTTTTTTGATCAAATTTAAACCAGCAGAATGAGCATATATGAGATCAGTGCTTTACATCACATTGCCACAGTAGTTTGGATCCAGCTCTAAGGGTCCTAAAGTCACAGCCTGGTCACACCCAAGCATGAAGTCAATTTTTGCTCTCTAGTTACAAGGTGATAAAACACCACTGAATTAAAAAAAAAACCCTAAAAGTCATGTCCATTTTCGATGCACTGGGATATATTATGGTGATGAAAGCAAGTCTGGCATGGTAGACGATGAATCCTACATTACAACCTCAAACCAAACCACCCTGTGTGTGGCAACCAGGGGAAAACATGAGCTCTCAGGGAACAGAAACCCAAAAGTTTGCTCAAGTTTCTTGCTCCATGCACGTGCCAGCTTTTCCAGTCGGATGTGACTCTCTTTTAATGACTAAAGCTAAACAAAAAAACTACCCTCTGAAAATAGGGCTTTGTGACAGAAACGCCTACACAGCTGTAACAGCCACTTCTCAAATGTGCCGCTGCTTATGAACCACAAGAATAATATGGCAAAATGTGCCGACTTTTGCAGTTTTCCCCTCTTTTGTTGAAACTAATGAGTCACGATTAGAGTAATGCTTTTCTGTGACTCTGAAACCATTTTGCTTAATGAGGTACTAAGTCTTTATAATTAGGCCCAGAAGGGAACTGGGACATGGCCCCTTAAGAGCAATAATTATTTCGGTTATTTATGGTAATAAAAAATTGAAAATAGGAATTCTTCCTCAGAATGCAACTATTTATTCTTTTACATATTGCCTAATAGGCAATTACCCTATTAAGGCAACGTTTTGTTGCTAAAGACATTAATTGAAATGTAAATTAAATGTAAATCAGCTAATTAAATTGATATGCAATGAACTTGTCATGCAGGCCTTTGAGATCAGATGCATTTTGCTAATAAACAAGTGTTATACTGGTGCCATTGCTCACTGGAGTTAAGGTTGTTTAACGTGTTGCGCCGATAACACTTTCCTGTCCCAAATTCAAAGGTTTGGATTGTGTTGTTGGAGCCCAGAATGAAGCTGGCAATGAGAGTTT
This sequence comes from Lepidothrix coronata, assembly GCF_001604755.1. Lineage (NCBI taxonomy): Eukaryota > Metazoa > Chordata > Aves > Passeriformes > Pipridae > Lepidothrix > Lepidothrix coronata. The sequence goes on from NW_016690192.1 coordinate 578,221, forward strand.
CCAGATTTATTCCATCCAATTATTTCCTGATCAACTTCATTGCCAGGCAAGGTGTTGTCCTGATGGTGAGTGCTGCACATCCCATTGGGGTGTGATCCAAGCTCTGTCTATTCCTTCTGCTCCCAAAAAATGACAAAACACTTTGTAAAACCCCTTCCCAAGACAAATGCTGCTGTATTAGAAGGCTTCTGGAAGGGTTAATGTTATTTCCTTCTCCATGAGCTGTGGCCAGTTCAGCAAAGGTAATGAACTCTCACAGCAGTGGGAGGATAACTCTACACATTCCTGATGTAAAAATAAGATGAGAAATGAAGCAATCAGAATTTGCTTGGTGATTATGTTGATGATGTACAAGGTAAACATCAAAGTCAACACCATCAAGTCATTGCAACAACAGGAGAATAAGCCAGAATAACCTGTGCTGGCCATAACATACGCATAACCTTCATCACTGAAGTGTGGGCTTGTGTCAAACTGTAAATTAAAGGGAAAGAATAGGAAACTATCACTTCTCCTATGAAACAATCCATTTTCCTGCAGCTGCAGTTTGAGCCAGACCTACTAAAATTGCTGGCATATATTCAGGTCCTGTATTGAAGGTATCTTGGAGGACAAAAGCCCCTCTCCTGCCAGATACATGGACAAAACTCACTGCCTCCAATTAAACAACAGTAAAGCAAACATCACACATTTTGCTTTTGAAAAAGCTCAGGTCAGCACCTTATAAAACCTACCATCTACTTCCATTCACATCATGCAGACATTTTGTGTGCACAGTCACAAAGCTCAAGAATATGTGGCAAAAAGGGCTGTGGAAGCAAGAGAATAGAAATGCAGCTTTGAATTGTAGAAATGCTTTAGCAGAAAGTTTTCCTGGATCCATCATGCCATAGCTATACCTGAGCGTTCATGAATAATTGTTCTGTCTTGACTAAGTCTGATGCTGCATTTATAACTTCTTCTACCCAGAGAACCTTCAACCCTGCCATCCTTTGGGGCCTGGGGGTATTTAATAAACATGTCAACTACCACTCTTTAGCTTGAATGCAGCATCTTGTTTTGTCCTACTGAAGAACACTCCAGTTTGAAGTTTACAGAGCAATTAAAGACCCTCATGGGGACCCTGATATTGTCAGCATATGTAGATTAGTAATTGTCAAGTTTCTCCCTAAGGCTGAAGAGCTCTTAGTCAAATTCCAGAGATCATCAAGTATTCAGATTTCAGTGGGCTTTGTGTCATACACAACATAGTGGAATAATTAAACTACAATGTTTCTTTTCTAATAAACTTTTGGATCTGTCTATGTTTCTATTAATTTTTTTTTAATTAGCTATGATCACAAAATAAAAAAAGAACATCAGTCTAAAGCTGCAACTTTGCTGCTTCCAAAAAGACACCCTGGGAGTAGCATTCTCTTCTAAACTGTTGGGGTTTGGGGACCACACTTACTGCTGTGACTTGCAGAGGCCTGATGGAGCACAATACTCAGCAGATTGAAGGCACAATCCCTTCTCTGACTTATTTTCAGTCGATGTGGGCACGGGCCACAATGCTGCCATCTTGATTTGTGTCTTTGTTGACCTGTTGGCTTGGATTCTAGCCCAAATTTTAGTCTATTCTTAACTAGTTTTGATGTCTTTGAATGTTGATATAGATAAACATGAGGAGGGGAGGGAAGGGGAGGAGGGGGAAGAGGAGGGGAGGAGGTAACTGCTCTAATATGGTAACACAAGGAAACAAGAACTGGATGAAGCTTTCATGCATTAAGACTGGCCTGTGCATGTTCTGCCAGCTGGATCCTCTGCTGTGGTTCCCACATCCATTGTGCTGTGGTCACAGGGCTTGGAAGGGGCAAAGTGTTGGTCACTGTCCTGCATCCCTTGTTTGAGTCCGGCTCCATTGACCTGTGTCTGTTTGTGGACAAAGCCTGTGGCAAGGAGGAAGTTGTTACAAATCTCTGTGATGCTTTTGACCTACAAACTGAGATTTTAAAGCCACATGGGATCTGAAAGTTTAATTCCTGGTAAAATGAAAAAGAATTGGACTTGGAAATTGTGTAGGCAGCTTTAATAATCTTCATTACTGCATGTTACATAAAAGAGCTAAGTTATTGCTCAGGAGGAGTAGATCTTAATTTCCACACTGTTCACATTTTCTAGGTAGCAGAGGACAAACTGGTTGTGCTTGGAAATGGACAGAAATCTTATGTTAACCCCAGACTGCCCATGCACACACGTGTGTGTTTTGCACATACTCTCAGACAGATGTGCCCAAATGAGCAATGTTCTCTTCTCAAACTGGTCAAGTGAGTAAGAAATCCTAAAAGTATTTGTGCGTCCAGGAGGAAACTATTTATTACCTCCATCACAGCACTTGAACAGCACTTCTTCCTCTGTAAATCCCATCTTATTTGACACAACTTACCTCAAGTGCTGAATACAGGCAGCTCTGAAGGCTGAGATCTGTCAGTAGGCCCAGAAAAACAGCTGAAGTATCCCCTTCCCAACACAGGGCTAACCTGAAGCCAGTGGGCAATTTCAGAGTGGTTTTCTGCAGTCTCAAGCTGACTTTGAAGCAAAGCTCTATTATTTTGCCTCCAAATCTTTCACCTCCAAATCTTTCAAGTCTCCATGTCCCCAAGCCCCTTTGTGGACTAAATTCTCATTTCATGAAAATCACTTAAATTCTTCCCATTGTTGAGTAACACCACAGATGAAGTGGCTCTTCTCCACTTGGTCTACTGTGTATGGCAGAATGTAATGCTGCTTTCTTTTCAGAGGCCTGTTTTTATGCTAGGCTATGAAAACTGGATCCAAACAGCACGAACAAAATTGGGCCTTAAATAGTAGCCCAAAAGGAGATCTCAAGAGTCCCAATAAAAAGAAGATAAAAAATTTCCTCATATTTTTCCTACAATGATACATCTCAAAATTATTAATTTTGCTTGCCCTGTATCATTTCTTAGGCCAAGCTGCTTTTCCCGACTGAATTGCAACGTGGTGTTTGGTTCAGTGGGTTTAACTGAAGCGTGGCTATCTGGAAAAGGCAGTGCTATCTGTAATAAAGTAACTCCTTCAAATTTACTTTCTTGATCTTGTACTTTGGTTGGCCGGCCAGGGACTTAATGCCTGGAAAAGTATCTGTCACCCAGGGCCCTCATTTTAAAGGACCGTAGGTTTTTAGGGGCAGGATGGCGTCATCTCCCTGAATGGATTTTGTCAATGTATTCCTGTGAATGAGCCAGCCTGAGCCGTGTGCTAATTTCCCATCTCCTCTTTGGCTGATGACAGTCCCTGGCTCAGCGAGATTTCAGTTTTGCTCACTGGACTCTTTTTTCCCTGCCCTCCCTGAGATATATTTTCTAAGCACCAATTTCACTCCAAAATTAAAGATGAAATTTAAAGATTAGGGACTGCAGGTTTTTTTTTTCCCAAAGGCATTTTCGGTGTCTCATGCTCATTGATTGAGTTAGGTATCTAAATCACCCAGAGCAATCTGGCCCCCATCCCAAATTATGTGATGTAAAAGGCCTATTTGACTTTTAAAGCACTCTCCAATTTAATCGCCTGCTGTGCGATTAGTGCCACGTGTAATAAACACATTGTGTCCGGCACGTGCAGGGCAGGTGTGGGGTGATGTAATGGATCCTGCCAACTGAATATAAGTATATTGAATATAAATGCCAGAAATATCAAATACTGTGTGCACTGGTCTTGGTTCCAGTCAATTCTAATTACTTTAGTGGACTGACTCCAAATTCAGACATACCGTGGTGTAACTGAGGTCAGGGTACAGTACATGATTCTTATCTTAATACCACTGTAGTGCTGGAAAGGTCAAACTGAGCATCATTCAAGGAGAAGAGGTAAGGACTCTGTTAATTATTCTCTCCGCTCCTTGAACAAAGGAGTGAAGACTGTGCCTCTGCTGAAGAGCGTTCTGACGTTCTGCATATTTAAGTTAAAAATCAAGAAAGAGTGGAAGAACCATTCCTGCAATAATCCTGAGCCTTTCTGAACTCTACATGAAATCTTACAGCGGTTGCTCTGCCAATTTTTCAAGTTACAACTGCACCAGAATCAAAGGCCAGGGAAGGCAGCATTCCCTCTCCAGGCAGGGGTAGTTTCCAGTTCTGACCATTAAGAAAAGCCAGTTTTGTCTCCCAAGTAACACGTTCAGAAAACATTAAACCTCCATGTTCATTTGTAGACATTCCTGATATGGGAGAAATCACTGACTCATTTGGGCACAGGACTGAGCTTCCCTTTTCACTTGCTTACTCTATTGCACTTGAACAGCTGTAAAGCACCTCCAGATAGGAATGTTCCCTGCATGCCAGTCGTAGCATTTTGTTCCATGTTTTGCATTAGTTTTAATAACTGTTAGACAGAGAGAGTGCACATCTGGGTTCAGAGCTGATTGTAGTTGATCACTGTTCTACTGACTGTTATGTGGTGTTATCAACTGCCCTGGTTTCCAACTTAACTTCCCAGGAGCCCACACTCATCAGACAATATTTTGTTCCTTCTCCAAAGGCAATAAGCAAAGTCATTGCTAAGACCAGAGTGTGATCCCAATCTATAGCTATTCTGTTAATTTAATTTCAGATATCTCTAGAAGTGTTAACTGCTGAAAGCAGAAACATGAAAACCCTCCATAGTGAGAGCTGATTAGAATTCAGCCCACAGTATCACCCATAAATAGGAAATAAAGAATACATGGCTGTGATTAATCGTCCATAAATGGCCATTGCCCATTTCTTCTACTCCATACAAACACAGTCCACATATTTTTTCAGCTCACCAAATGAGTAACAAGATCATTCCTATTTGTTAGGACCTGGGATTTAAGCAAGTACTTAAAGGGCTTCTGTGTCTGTAGACATGCACGCACATCTGCTCTTCTAGCTGGCTTTCAATATGTATGAGAAAAATAAGAATATTGTTTTTTTTAAAAAGGTGTGCTTGTCAATAGATCAACTGAGATGCAAAATCACAGCAATATCAGCTTTAGCTAAGGAATTTTTATGATATTAGAAACATCAGTCTCTAAGCATTTGTAATAATTGTACTATTAAGAAAGAATGTTTTTGTTGGTATGTGTTGCAACTTGGCCAAATCTGAGGCCAGAACACTGGGGGAAAAAAATATCATGTGATACACAGAAACCTGACCTGTAGCTCAAAGTACTGGTGGGTAAAGACTGTTTTTACCAGCTGTGAATACGCCTCCATTAAAGCACCAGCTTGCCTGGTTCAGCTGAGCTCAGCAGAGCAGAGCTGCCTGCGCCAGTGTCTCCTTGGCAAAACACAGAAGCATCTTTCCTTTGCTGTGATTTGCAGTCCAAGGGCTGCATCTGTGAACAGAGTGCTGCATCCAACACCTTTGGTCTCTGCTGTCACGGGATGCTACATGCACCAGGCATCTCTCTTGAAATACCACTTGCACAAGTGGTACAGTGGCAGTAGTGGTCCAGGAAAGGGAGGTGACACTTAGGAAATTTGGTCCCTCTGCCCCTGCCATCCTGAATGTCTTTGAGCAAATCCCTTGGTTTCTGACTGGCACAGTTCCCGTAACTGTTAAACAGGGATGATGAACTACAACCCTCATTAAAAGCACTGAAGATCAAGGAGGGAAAAATGCTGCACGAGAGCTAAATTTTGATATTACTACACTGCAAAATGGTGTAATTTCTGCAAAATGGCCAGTAAAATTGTCAAAATCAGGTATAAGAAACAGGAAACAGATTCATAGAATGGATGATGTTGGAAAGGGTCTTGAGTTCGTCTCATCCATCCCTTCTGCTCAGGCTGAGTCACCTACAGCAGATTGCTTAGGGCTATGTCTGGCTGGGTGTTGAATATCTACAGGAATGCAGACTCCACAGGCCCTCTCGGCACACGGTTCCAGTGTCTGAACACCTTCACAGTTAAAAAGTATTTTCTTCTGTTCAGATGGAATTTCATGCATTTGTTTTAATTTGTGCCCATTGGCTCTTGTGCAGCATGTGGTCCCCACACCCCCCTGAGGGACCAGCAAGGCCCAGACAGGGGCTGCACATGACCAGATGTGATCTGAATTTGACTGATCACCTTTTAAATCCCAGTTTCATCCCTTTTTTCCCTCTTGATCTTTCTCAACGTGAGATTTACCTACTTTTGCTTGGAGACCACTATCGGGTTGTTGAACCAGTGGGTTAACAGCCTCACATCTCCTGGAGATGCTCTAGCACCATCCTAGGACCCAACACCCCTAGGAAGTTAGCAGAGATTGCCAAGCAATAGGGAGCCTTTTCCAGGCCAGCCTGTCGAGCTGTTAACAGTGATTATCACCACCACCACCACAAGACTGCTCTTTCAGGGGAAAAAAAACCCCTTCTGCCTAAAGATGTTATCATGCATAATTCAGGGAAGAAATCCATACTGCATTTAAAAGATTACATCTTATCATCCAGGGTACTTATTAGCTTGATGATTTAAAAGTAGATGGGGGTAGAGTCTTTCCTGCTGTTCTGCAGCAGTGCCTTGGTTTGGGACTGAACTGATTTTCTGATGCCTTAACTGGCCCAGATGAGATGGGACACTCCCGATTCACAGTGAGCAGCCCTGTCCCTGCCCGGGTGCATGATCCCTGTGGGTTACACACCAGACCACCATCCAAAACACAGAAGCATCTTTCTGTTACACCAAGGTTGGTTACACCAAGGACCACTTCCTTCTTCTTGTTGGGTTTGGTTCTGTTTGTGGCAGGTGGTAACAAGGGATTAGTGGTGTTTAGCTCCCCTGATTAATCCCCTCTCTAGGAATACACAGTACTCCCATCTTCAGAAGGGCACAAGAAAATGCTTTGGGGCAGGCAAGGGCAGACACCTGGATGCTGAAATAGGAGGTTGGAACAAAATTCAGGCAGATTTACCCTGGACAGCACCAGTTACTCTGATGACTTGGTGATTTCAAAATATATATTCCCCTTCCCAGAACGTGCCCTTCTTTTAACCTGGCATGTCCCAGGCTGCATGGCACCTAGCTCAGAACAGGGCTGGGTTTCCACATGGGTGTTCCTAGGGTTCTTCTCTGTGTTGCTTTCCACACAACCTCTCTCATCTCACAGATCTCCCAGTTGTATCATGGGCATAGAACTAACTGATGACCTGGGGACTCTGATGTTTACAGCCATGTCAGGCAGAAATCCTCAGATGAAAAGTTTGGGAAGTCTCAGTGTGGCTGAACAGCATCTAGGTTCAGGAATGGGGCGTACTGAACGTGAAGTGTGAGAGTGACAGAAAAGGAAGTATTTTGCAAAAATCCTTCTTCCGTGTTTCAAGGCTGAGAGGTGTGAAATGTTGGTATTTATCAGCCATTATTAATTACTGTTTAGTCTCTGCCAACACTGCCTTGGGAGCATCTGTGATGATTAAGCCAAGCACCCATGGCCATCACTCAGCTGGCTGCTGTGGCTCAGCCATGGAGTCTCATTCACTTCCCTTGTTGGCTCTGTGACCCACTTCTCTCCTGCTTCATCTCACTTCATCTACTTGAGTCTCAGGCCACCATGTGAGAAATGGGTGTTTCCTCACATGGAAAAAAAATTATATAAAGCAACATTAGTGTGAGGCAGAAGTCACGGGGGTTTGGATGGTAGAGATGAATCACAGAAATAAATATTCCTCCCCTTATCCTAAATCTTGCAATATCTGATCCATAGAGGAACTGAGAGTTGCAGTCAAGCTTTCCAGGATAAAGTCCTGGCTTTATTACTAATAACAGAATGCTTCTTCACCTAAAAGACCAAAGGTTTCTTTCACCCACCCCTCAATGCTGAACGACAAGCTCTGCTAGACCTATGCTCCCATGCTGAAAAGGGAGAAGAGTGGGGGGATTCAAGACTCCCATCCTAAAGAGCACCTCTATGCTTTAACCAGCTTCCTGAATTAAAGTTAAGTTGTGCTTCTTCACCTTTTTTTCTCCCCTCTTCTTTCTACTTCTTAGTCAAGCCTCCTCAGACATACTCTGTATTTCCCACTTCATGACTCAAGATCAGCTGCTCAGACTCTTTGGGAGTGTGACAGGACTATGACCAACTGAGAGGGAAAAGAAATCTGCCTTAGGGGACACAGAAATTATTAAGTGCTAAGTACAACATGAATTTGCCAGAAAACAACATCCCCACCAAGAGCCTGCTGTCTCCCTGCAGGGCTCAGCCTTCAGCCTTACCAACACCAGTGAGTGGATTTAGTGTTTATGGCAGCATGGCTCTAGAAAAGGCATCACACAACATGGATAATGCTCAGGGCCTAAAAAAAATTACACCTCTAGAAATTTATTAATCCAGCCTTAAAATGGGTCATAAATGCTATAGAAAAATCCTCATTAATCTTAGTGGTACATACATGGAGCAACACCAAAAAATACTCCACCTTAACCTGGCACCAAAGGGAGGGGAGTACAAATCCTCAGCATTTGTTCAGGCTGCTTTGGCTGAAAGTATCAGGGGTAACAAACCTGAATGTGCAAAATGAACAGCGGGCTCTTTATACTCAGTGTAATTTTGTGCATGTAACATGGGAATCACAGTAGGATATTGACTCCCTTATGACTGTGAGAAAGACTTCACCTCCCTATGGCATAACTTGCTCCTATACCCAGGCTATTGGTACTGCAGCTTAAGTTAGAGTTGGTTGGTTTCTGTTCCCCCTGCTTACAGACAGTAAATTTCAAGCCTTACTGGAAAAGCAGCATTATTTTACTTCGTAAAGTTGGATTCTTTAAAACATTTTCAGTGATAAAGAGCTTCTTAAATGAAGGACTTAATGAAAAAGGAATCTGATTTCAAAGTTCTTTTACATCTGTGCCCATCTCAGTCTCCCCTGTGTTCCTTCCACAGAAGGATTCAAACCTCTCCAAACTCTCTCAAAAACTTCTTGTCCTTCCATGTGTGCTGGTCTGCCACGGAGAGGTGCATGAAATGTGAAATAAATCACACCTTCCCATATTGACCAGCCCCTGACAGCCATGGTGCTGCAGTGCAGTCCGTGTCAGGTGCCCTTGGATCTCTGCTCAGAGCTACCAGATGGGGAGGAACATGAGTAATGAGAGGTGCTCCTCCGTGCCCAGGCAGAACTATAGGAGGATGTATTGCATCTGAGCTGTCCTGAAATCCCCTCTCATACCACAAAAGCCCAGTCCACACCACACTTACCTCCAGAGAAGGGATCAGACGATGGTGGGTTAGCTTTGCTGGGTCTGGAGTGTGTGGATCCAGGAATTCTGGCCCCTCATGGCTGGAGATGACCTGGTTGCTCCTGCAGGTGATACGGAGGCAGTGGGCAGGCTGTGGCCATCCTCCCCTCTGAATGGGGTGTGCAGGGTACAGTGCCTTACACAGATACTCTGCCTTGGCTACAGCAACTCCATCAGTGCACATCTTCTTGTAGTCCTGGACTTGCAGTGACCCAGGGAATTGCTCTCTGCTATTAAACTGTGGCTATAGACCACTGAATACAGATACTGAAGCACAGAGAAAACCCTCATCAACTCTTGCACAGTGCTTTGAAATCTTTTTTCTGCACAAGGACAGAGAGACTTTAAGGGGACAGAAATCATATCCTTTGCCAGCTATGGGAAATGTTTTCAGCAACCTCCAGTAGAAAAGGAAATGCAGTGAGCCCTGCGTTACCATCCAGCACCTCTGGCTGCTGAGGAACCTGGTTTAACTTATTTTTATGTGAAAAGAAAGAGCTAGATAGACACAAACACACACACATCAATATATAGAGGACACACAGATACAGACACATAATCTAGGAGGCAAGGAGAGAATCTGTACCTGCATTTGCGATATCTTCCTGCACCAGGTAAGGACGGCATCTTTTTCCTTTTAACTGGGTGCTGTACCTACATTGTTTCCTCGCAGTCTATCTTTAGGTTATAGCAGTTCACAAGGTTTTTTCAGCAGATGTGTTATTCAATTACTTCAGGGCTTTTCCATTTGTAATATTGCGAAGCAATGATAGCCAGCAGACTTCACCTGTCTTTTAGAGATAGCCAGCCTGGTAATTTTAACTCTGCCCATTTTATCCACACCAGTAAATCTCATAACATGGTTATAGAGAGATTCCAATTTTTGTAGAACCTTCTCCTGGGAATTCCTGTATACAATATTGCCATAGTCTGTAATGGACATAACCTGTGATTGGATTAATGTTTCCCTAGTGAAGAAGTCAAAGCATTTCATGTTCCTATAACTGGTTTGCAGCTCTGCAGTAAAGGTCTTTGGTGTGGCACAGAAAATAATTGCAAACTCAGCCCCAATCAGAATCTATAATCCCCTCACAGTGAGGGTCCAATTCAGCGCAGTTAGGCTGCCTGTGCAGGGGTTTGTAGTGGGATTTTCTTGTCAGGAGAGCAGAATGCATAGAAAACAAGTTAATTTCAGCATTTTAATATTCATGACCCAGTCCTGTACAAAGGGAGGCAAATACATTGCTATTGCTCCAAGGGAGGGCCCTGCAGCTCCCCAAGAAGAGAGTGGGAACTGGGAGGGAGGGCATTGCAATGGGGCACTGGTCTCCCCAAAAGAAAAGCCCTCCACTTGCACTCAGATAAACATGTGCCTTTGCTCTGTCCAATTAAATGTCTAGTTTTAGAACCATATTTGTCTCTGAACCTTTCAGAATCCCTGGTGTTACCTTACCTTGGACCTGACACAAGCAACTAGCAAAGAATTACTGTTGGGTGTACAACATGCATTACTTATGGCTGAGACACAGATCATCTCTCAGGAAAAAGAGGCTCGTGGCAGGCCAGAAGTAGGCTCTGAAGCAGCATCTGCCTGCTCAGGTAGAGGAAGAGAACGTCAGCACTCACGTGGGAGGAAAGTGAACTAGAGACTGGGAACAGGAGGTCTTCTATTTTCAGCTCCCATGCTAGTCTCCCCCCAAAAAATGGGATGTGCACATCATGCACACTCTGCCATGCACACATGCCAAAGTGTAAACTCTCATGAGGCAAAGACCCTACAGTGAAAGGCTCAGGCTCCCATCTCCAGCTGGTCAGGGAGAGCTTTCAAGAAACACGGTTTACTAGTGAACCCTGAAAGCAGAGGCAGGTCTCTGAAGAAATCACTATAGTGTCAGCTCTGCCTATGGGGCTCAGGAAAGATGTGATTGGGATCTCAGTGTGGAAAAATTGGGTAGGGGCTGGACCAGAAGGTGCTGGAGACAAACTGAAAGAGGAATGAAATGGGAGGCAAGAGCAAAGGGTTTGAACATGATGTGCTGGAACAAGGATGGGGAAGATGGGTTCCAGAATGGGCGTGCTGCCCGACTGAAGAGCAAGGCAGATGCTTTGGCAGATAACCCTGCGTTGGATGTTATGGCATTGCTAGGCAGGTGGAGAGCATGGAAGGAAGGTTACCAGCATGTGAGTTGACAAATGGGATGTCATCATTTCCCATATGGGTAACCATCTCCAATCTGTTCTTTCTGTCCAACTGAAAGCCTGGGATATCTCTGCAGAAAGGAAGCATCATCACCTATAAATTTCAGGCTGTGGGGCAGATAAAGGTGGCAGAAGACAAGTAAGAAGCAGAGACAGTGACTTCCAGGAAGATCCGGTTATTAAATCTAAACTTAAAAGCCCGAATTTTACAAGTCAGGTAGAAGGAGCGTCTGACAGCCGATAGCAGGGCAGCGCAAGAGCTTCCCAGAATCCGCCTGTCCATGTCTTGGTTTTGAAGTGATCTGGAAGCCTCTGAGGAGGAAGGAATGAAAATGAAACAATACACTCATTCCACAGCTGCTTTTATCACTTTATTCATATTTCTAGAGTAGACTTTTTAGCAGCTAAGCAAATACTGAAACTCTCTCATTATATATATATATGTGTATATAGAAACATTCAAAAATAAATAACGAGGAATACTGCATTTTTCCAATGAATATGCAGAAGGAACGTTTTCACCCCAATAAACCAACTTTGAAAGTCTCCAACTAAAACCCTATAAAACCCAACGATAGTCATAAATTAGCACTAGATTAATTCAAAGGAGAACTTATCCCCCCTCAGCATACCTTCTAATCCATATCTCCAAGAGGTCATTTTAATTATCACACTGTCACTGCTATTCATTACTCTGCTTTGGGAGACAGAGAGCCAGCACTGTGCCTTTTGGATGCCTTGGAATCCATCATATAAAGGCATTTTATTCTCCCTAAAAATGTACACAGTTTAACCCCCTCACCTTGAAATGCTGACAGTTTTGCCTGGTGTTTCAAATAATTTTCTTTCCAGTGGGACATCTCCTTCTTGTTTTCAACAGAGTTCCCCTGGTCAGAGAGCAATTAACTAACTTAGGAAAGCCCAGCTAATGGGTGGCTAACACACAGATATATTCAGATCAAGTTTTGGCAGACCCTGAGTAGCTTGTCAGTTTGCAGAGGCATGCAAAGCCAAGTTTTTGTCCTAACTTGTACCTGCTCGCTCTTTTCTGGCTGCAGTAATAGAAACTAGGTGGAAACCATGTGCCAGTGGCTTCCAGGAGGCCCATTGGGAGGCTCCAGAAGTGTGTGTGAGGTCCTGAGACACAGAACACAGACCTCAGCCTTGACCCTGCTTGCTTTGTGTTTACTTGCATGGAGGGAAGCTCAAGGACCTCACAGAAAACTCCCTTCTATCCACTGAGATTGTTAAAGAGGAAGTATGAATGCAACCCAAGCTGTTTTCAGCTCTTCCTAGGATCACACCTTGGTTCAGCATTGGTCACGCTCAGGCCTTGCAGCCAGGTCTCCGTTACTGAAGAATCAGGGAGTTGTTCCACCAGGGACAGTAAATTTAAGTTACCCCAAAGGTCTATTTTCGCCTATAGTTCTCAGTTTTTACCATACCTTTTCATTTATCCCCAGGATTCATTTTTCTTTTACACAGGCCATCACGAGGACCCAGTTGAGCCTGACTGTGTTCTTAGATCATGACATTTATGTCCTGGGAAAGAGGAGAGGAACAACCAACCCAGCTCTTACTACTGGGGCTAGTACTTCTTCAGGGTCACCCCCCCACCAAGAGGAGCTTATTCAGTCTTGTTTCACATGTCATTCTTCACCCTCAGTCTGGTTCATCCTTTCCCTCTCTCATCTACTGAGTCTTGGCACCTTCTCTCCCTAAGCCACCCTTGCAGCCTAACTCCTAGTAGAAGACAGTGAAGAAAAGCTGCTTCCCAAGGCTTCTGATGGGTTGAGAAGAGGCACTTCTAAGTGCATTCTCCCTTCCCATTCCCTGTGAGACACTGGGACTCTCCTCAGCGTCACCCTCTTTTAGTCTCCAGTTTCAGAATCATTGGCAGAAGTTTCAGATAGTCACACAATGCAGGAGACAAGACTGTCTAATGATGGTGGCTTTGAGCAGAGATTTCACATGCTGTCCACGAAATGGAAAGGTGCTGAGGTTTTACTTGGGATTTCTTGCAGTACTGGCACAACACTATTTTTTCACCCCTTTCAGCACTACCCCTAGCTCATGTTGCCTCAGTCATACATCTGTTGGGAAGTCCAGTCTTTCTAGACCCCAGCCATTTTTTGCTTGAGGCCCATGATTCCTGCCTGTTAGTAACATTTCTCATATGACCCCTCTCCTCAAATGATCTGATAAAGAGCAAAAAACCTAACCATGCAGCGGATGATAAACGGCACACTGAGGAGCACCTGCCTGGCTCCCAGAAGCTATTTATCAGGCTCTCTTTAATGCAAGCTAACAGGACTAGCACATGCAATCGGCATAAGAGCTTCCAAGCCTGACACTAAAAGGGGAGACATCACATGGTGCAGGAGGGGAGACAGGACTCCCTCCTTAGCTCATTGTATGGATTACCCCTTTAAAGACAGAGGAGGGGACTGCTGGAAGAAGGGAAGGCTTTCTCATTTTAACAAATAGCTTTTCAGCCACCGCAAA